>NW_010312599.1:0-10738 GCF_000700745.2 Antrostomus carolinensis
TGGCACCCAGCCAGGGTCAACCCACCACAACTGGTTATCAGAATTGCTAACTGCACCCCAACTGCCCATATTCTGTATGTAACAGTTCAGCCATCAGCTTCTATCTCAGTTACCCCAGATTTACAGAGGTATCTACTCAAAAGCATATTTAAAGGTGTTAATTTAAATTTAGTATTTAAAACTGACTCTCTGAAATGAGGTTAGAAATCTGACTGTTCTCACTGGAAACCAAGACTGACTTAATCCAATAATCCTGCTGTAATATTTATGTATTCAGTATGTCTTAAAAGAAAGATACTAATTGAAATCAGTTCCATCTTAGCCATGAAACATAAAAGCCATAAAAGTGACATTACATTCTCATGCATGCTGCTTTCTGACCTCACAGGGAATACAAGCAATAAACATACGTATCAAAAATCCACCTAAAAGTAATTGAAGTAACTGGGACTCAATTTTCATAAGCAAAAGAACCTTTAACTGTTTGAAAGTGGATACATTTGCATAAACAGAAGCATTCATCAGATTAATCTTTAGTAAAGCTTGCTCTAAAAACAGAAGCTGACTCACAATATACTGTATACAACTTTTTTATGCCACCAGCCCTCACAAATCCCAAATTCTTAGCAATGCAATAGATGTGTTTTCTAGCCACTCTTTTTGTTTGTGGTTTGTTTTTTGTTGTTGTTGGTTTGTTCAGGGATTTTTTCCCCCCCCCCACTAAAAGAGATACTATGTTTACAGAACATAACAGAAGTTTTGTCTCACATGGTCTATAGGAAATGCTTGATTTTTTTTTTCTCCTATAAACTGCTCTTAACAGATTAAAAAGGAGCATGGTACTTCATCAGCTGAAAGAAAGAGTTTGAATGTATCTTATCTGGTTAAAATGTCTTATAAATACAGTTAAATCGTATGAGCATAAAATTTAAAACCAGATTCTTACATTAGCTTCATAGAGGGATAAAAGTTAAGACAGCATTGCAACTATTCAAGTGAACCCTGTACTCAGAAGTCCTGAACAACAATTTCTGGATACCTCTATTTTTGAGACACTGTGGGAGACTAGTTCACTTATCTTAGAAAAGGCATACAGCAGGACAAACAGTGGTGTGACTTCCTGTTCTTGGAACCACTGTTCTTTCTCACTCCCGAGTTTTTAATCCATTACAAGAGGAGCTTCATTTATTGAAGGAAAGCATAGCAAACTAAGGAGTAACTCACTGTCTGTGTGACAAAGTTAAATATATGGTATGCTAGGAGAATCTTTGAAGGGCAGCATCCATTAAAAAAACTGTTTTTATTTCTGTTTGCATACAGTAAAGTTTGGTTGCTGCTTTTAAGAAAAGCTATGAACTGGGAAGCTATTATCCCAGGGACTACACTCAAATTAGAAAAAGAAAGTGGGAATCAGAAGTACTTGCCAAGCGATCACCTGCTAACTCCTAAAGGCATAGAATTTCGGCAAACAAGCATTTGCTGAAACACCCACTAATATTCACACTAATGAACGTCAAAACTACCTGAAATGCCAGTGCTTACAGGAGTCACACATCTGGCAGACAGAACATTTTAATAGTTATCCCACAGAACCAGCTAAGCATTTGGAAAACACAAAGGACCACTTCCATTCAGACCAAAACGAGATCAAAAGTTGTCATATCCTTTTCCTGTAATGTAATAAGTAATCAAGTATCCACTCAACACATGCAGGCAGTTAAGAAGGCAGTTCAAATGATTCCATCTATGTACTGGAGTCCACACTCAATACTGGAAAAAACTTACCGAGATGTTCGCTTTGGAAGCTACACAGTTACTGTGTAGCCATGTTAATCTTCACATCAAAAACTTCATTATCAGAGTGTGCCATGGCAGATACTGCACTGACTGTGTTTCTACTGACTCAGCTGTTTCAAGTGATTCTCATGATCAGATGCTGCTTATATTGTTTTTATACCTTCTTTATTTTGAGACCCCGAATTACAAAATCTTAGATTCTTTTAACCTCATCTGAGAAAAATCTATGGGGAGGGAACAAGAAGTGAGGAAGGATTTTTCTTGTTCTGCTTCTCTCCACAGCAGAGAACAAAGTTATTAAAAAATTGCTAGAGTGATGTCTGGCCTCATGGAAGTCTATGGGAATTCAAGGGACCTTGATAGGGCCAGGATTTCACATTGCGTTTTTCTTCCACAACTGCCACCTCAAATATGCAAACTGTCCCCTTTGCTAGCACAACTGTATTCCACAAGTATCCTTTATAAAAGGAGGAGACTGGCTGTTTACTTCCGTACTCTGATGAAGCTCAATATTTAGTGGATAAAAATTCAAGAAAACTTGAGGAAAGGAGATGAATCCCAAGAGAAAGTCCAGCCCAGAATTTTAAACACTTGTGTCCTATGTCCCGTATGGTTTAGATACACCCTAGTGTTTTACACAAAATAGTAGCTTTCTTATAAATAGATGAATTAACAAGCAATATTTAATTTTCAAGTTGTCTTTCCTTTTTTCTTGGGTGGACCTTTGTAGCCTTTGGCCTTTCTTCGCAAGTTTCTCCGATCTACAATGGGTACCTCAATTTCTGCTTCCTCAGAGCTGCTGTCGGCAGCCCGCTCCACTGACGTCTGCGTGTACTGATCCATCAGCTCAGCAGACTCTTCTGAGTGCTCTTCCAACTGGTTCTTCTGTCCTTCCTGTCCAGAAGGCTGCTGAAAAGAAACATTCTCAAGTTCAACCACTATCAAAGAGCTCTGACTCAATGCAACAGGGGCCTCCTGTGAGTTGTGCCCCGCCTCTTCATTTTGATCTTCCAACGAGGAAGATGTTTTGGATGATACATTTTCAGAAACAGATTCTTCTGCTGCTTCAGTTACCATAGAGTTGGGCAGGCCATTGTCAGAGTGCTCTTCCTTCGACGCCAAAGCAGCTGCATTTTCAGTGGTGGTCTGTTCAGATTCTTGCTGTTCTTCAGTGCTCTGCTTCTCTACCGCTGTACTTTCTTCAGTCGGCACTTCTGAATCATTTGCATTTAAAACCTGTAGCGGGAGGGGAAGGGTGCCAAAGTAAACAAAGGGACAATTAATTGAAGATACAACAGGCGGAACAACTACTGCCCCTAGCTAGCAACCTCGGAGGATATTTTGGCATTCATCAGTTTTTAATACTACATGTGCAGTCAACAAACTAGTCCTTTCCTCCTTTTTGTCCTTTCCTCCTTTTTGCATGAGGCTATTTTGCGAACTGCACAAGATATCCAGAGTCGCTCTCCTATTTTCAAAATATTCAAAGGATTATTCAGATACAGTAAAAACATCCTGCAATTAAACCACGGGGGGTGGGGGAAGAAGGTTTTTTATTTTAGACATACACAATTATAGTTCTGCTAGCATGTAACAATCTGCTTTTGCACTATAAACAAAACACAATAAAATCTGTGCTCTAGAAGGATATTTTACCAGGCATTAATTGCTTATACACTTAATCACGGCAGAATTACTGGGAAAAATAAGGATGTGGCTTTTTCACTCATATTCAACTAATATTTTAGTGAGAAAGAGCTGTTTCATTACTGCCAAGGCAAACTGGAGCAACATATCTTGCATGCATATACGCCCCACTCCAGCATATTAAAACACAGATGATAATATATTCTGTTTACAGATTTACATCACCTGGCCTAATGCTTCTCCCAAGAATTCCCTATGATGGCAGGGGCTGCTTTTTATCTGTTACTTAACAAAAGAAAAACAGCAAGATATGTACATTCGGAAGGAAAAAATACTTCATTGTTCATTTAAATTCTCTCACCTTTTCTGATACAGTGTCTTCAGAAGGTTTTGCTGGAGACTCAAGGATTAACGGAACGAACAGCGTCAAGGGTTCTTCTCCTTGACTCTCAGGCTGCAATTTTGATTCACCACTTAGATCTTCATTTGTTGTTCCCTCTTCAGCCACGGGTGAGGTCTTACCAGTCTCTTCTGTTACCTCTCCATTAACAGTTTCTGATGGAGCTTCCTAAAAATCACATTCCTAAATCAAGATTATGCCCAGTCATTCCCCAACAGTAGTGGGTGTATCTGTGATCTAAATCCGCAGCATAATGTGAGAAGCAGATAGCTCAGGTACCTAGGAATGTGTACTAACAAGGCAGAGCTTAGTGCAGAGTAGCCAACTTCACCAGCGTATTAGCTTGGTGCTGTTACGTGCACTAAATTTCTGACCATAGCTTCCATTATTAGGAGCCAAGCCAACCAGTTTTTATGCATCTCACGAGTATGCATGCTGCAATCATTCCTTGAACCCAACACAGTGTAAGATCCACTTTCTCACCGATCAGTAAGAACAAAAACCCTGGAGGTATTGCTAGATGCAAAGGATACTCAGAAATTTAAATTCAAGCTGTTAACAAGTTGTGGATAAAAGCTGGACTTAAATATAAAAGCTTTATGTGGTAAGCTTTATGTGGAGAAGTAAAAAGAGCCAACAACAGTCACTGAAGCATACTAGCTATTGGCTTCTTCAAATATAAGTTTTTATTTTTAAAAATTAGAGATGCCGGATCAGGTCTTGATCTTACTCTAGTTCTCCAGAATATCTGAGTAGGAGTAAGCAATTAAAAAAATGAGGTTGGTAGACAAGCTAGAAATTCACCTTACTGAAAATTCTATTAACTCTATTCCTCAAAATAAGTATAATGGAATATTCCCTGAAACTAATTCTACACTAGCCTCAGCTTCTCAGATATGCCATCAACAAAACATTGGTATGAAAATGAGATTTGATAGTCACATGGATCAAGGCAGCAAGGACTATATTTACCAGAAACTGTAGTTCTATTCCAAAATTATCTGCTATCGCTGTCACATACAGCTCACCTCCTTCTCACTCTGTTTCTCAGTGGGCGATACATGTAGCTCCACTTCTGATACAGGCTGGCCCTCATTTTCAGCAGTCGTTACCTCATCCTCCTTAACAGTGTTCTCCTCAGGTACTTCTACTAAGTCTTCAGAGGTTTCAGATGTGTGGGCAGGAAGTTCCAGCCTGCAGCAGATATTAAGATATATCCTTTAATCTTTTACATTAATACATAATTTCGGTGATCTCGGCAGGGAAATTCTTTCATGACCAATTATAAAGTGCTGTATCACATGCTTGCCATAGGAACTAAGAATCCAGAAAACTAAATACATCTAAAAATGGTTAACTCCTCATTAAAAAAAAATCCTCTAGGAAAATTGCTTAGGCAATTATAAAATGAAGACACCTATCTCACTTCCATTTTATAAAAGTCAGAAATTTGTTTAGGACTATTACTTTAAATTTAGAAAGCAGTAATCCATTACATATTTGGAAGCCACAAAGGGGTGAGAAAGGAAGCAACTTCTACCCCCACTGTAGAAACAGTCTAAAAACTATGGAGTTATAAAACCAAATATGTTTGTATAACCATTTAATACACATATATTACAAAGACGATGACTGGAAAAGAATTCAAGGCAATAAACACATCATGGCTGAATAAGATACCATCAGAAAGAGATTAATTTAGCAAATAGCTAAAGATGAAGCTCTGATGCACATGATGGGCAGTAACACTATCTCAAACATTCAGTCCTCATTTTTGAGATGATAAAACTTAGATGAACTGGAAAAATTACATACAAGCAAAGAAAAAAAGTACATGCAATAGATTTGCAGGAGGCTGCTTCACAATCTCATAAAAAAGGCAGGATTGGAGGGTTTTATCCCACGTGCCAGTCTTGAGATGAAGGCACTCCATAGGAGAAAGTCCCTGACAGAAGACCCTGCTGCATTTGCTAATGTGAAAGGAAGGACAGAACCAAGCTGATATCCTGCCCTGTTGTCATCAGGACTCCTCTTAGCTCTGCTCACAAACACCATGTTACACATCTTGTTCAAAGAAGCAGTGACACTTAATTGACTTAATTTTTCAAGGTCCAAAATACTGACATTCAGTTACAGGCTAGTCCTCTCACATACTAACTAGTTAATTAATAGTAGTAACAGGGCAAAGGATTTCTCAACCTGTGGCACTGTCAAACCATGTAATTTGGCCTGTCTGAACCAGCAGGACAGCAGTGCTCTATCTCTGTAGTTTTACCAAGCAGTTTAAACACAAAAATCAGGCTGTATCTAGCTGAAGACCTCAGCTTCATGTGACAAAAGAACAAAAACCAACTAATGTTGTTTAAAGAAACCTAATGGAACAAGTGTGAGAGATTTCCTAGAAAATAATCAGGTTATCTTCAGTTCTTCAAAAGAGGATTTGGGGGTTGCAGTGGGCATTTTTGGAAGACAATGAGAAAGGGAGAGAGAGATATGAGGGGCTGGGGGAGTGCAGTGTTTGTCTATAAGCAGTGTAGATCTATACCCACAGACAGGAAGAGGGAGGAATGAGAAATTTGGTTTAAGTCATCAGAGTTCTGCTTTCTAGATGGCAGTTCAAATTAGCACTTCAGGCTCTGTCTTGTATGAACTGTTATGGCACCCAAATGGTACAATTCTTCACATCCCCATTTAACAATTACTACATGGGATAACATCCTTTAAACTGGAGACGACTGTTTTTTTCCAGGATGTAAGTTTGGATATGATGGTTTTAAATCAGAATTTGTCTAAACAAAGTGCTTTACTTTGAAGACAGGTGGTTCCCTGTAAGTCTTTTGTTATTAACTGACAAGCAGTAAACAGCTCTCAAAGAAAACAGTCACTGACTTAATTTTACTGCAATAGCCACCATAACAGGAGGTGAGGAAGGGACACTCCTCCAAAGACTACACATAACATTGCAGATACATGTCCAGTTATATTATTGCAAGAAACTAAGCTGTACAAATACAGATGTTTTTACCTTCATGCATACTCAGCTATAAATGAACACTCTCAGCCCCTCACTGTTGTCTTACTGTTATATCCAGTATCTGCTGGGCTTTCAGAAACACTACATTTTGGTACAGTCTTCAGGTAGTGTCTTAATTTTCTTTCTCACATCAGGCTTTATTTTTAATAATTTTAAAATCGAGAAAGTAAAGTAGGGAGAAAGGAGAGAAAATACCAAGCAGACACTGAGACACTGATGTAGTTTGTAACTGCCCAAACAACAAAATAAGGAATCAGCAAAATACAGGCTCCCCTACCTGCTTTCTGCCACACGAAGAGTACTTTCCTCATTTCCTCGTGAAGGTTCAGGCTCAGATTCCTCGGGTTTTTTTCCTATCCTGGGACGCTTCAAATGACTGCTTCGTGTCCAAATGGAAACAGGAGCTACGTTAGGGTCTTGGGAGGGGGGAGGGGGGGCAGAAAAGCAAGTGAATAAATGCAGTCTAAGATCTGCATATAATTTACCCCCTAATATTTCATTTAAGCAACTGAGTGCAAATCTTTACCAAGACTCGTAACAATTTTATTCAAAATCCTCTTTGAGGTTTGAGTTGAGCCTCAGCACCTCAGAGGAAGGCATGTTTTTATGAACTTTTGCAGATGAATATGCTAAGATTGAAAGCAGTAAGAGTCTGCTAACCTATTAAGCCACAGTAATCACAATACTGAGGTTATTTTTACCTTCAGATGTGCTTGCACAGACATCTATTGATTCTTCACCTTTTTGAGGGTCAGCCTGTGAAGCAAAAGCAAAGCTAATGTTATTCCAAAAACATCTGAACTGACTTAAATCCTTAATCTCTTTATCTGTGGTGGCATCTTTCTAAAGCCCTATTTCATAGTAAAGATCCTATGGAAGAGCAGCTACAACAGTTCTTAAGATACTTAGATGTATGTCTTGCAGAATCATAGAATGGCATGGTTCAGAAGCGACCTTAAAGCTCATCCAGTCCCAACCCCCCTGCCATCAGCAGGGACACCTTCCACTAGCTCATGTTGCTCGAAGCCTCATCCAACCTGGTCTTGAACACTTCCAGGGAGGGAGCAGCCACAACTTCTCTGGGCAACCTGGGCCAGTGTCTCACCATCCTCACAGTGAAGAATTTCTTCCTAATATCTAATCTAATTGGTCAGGCACTATTTGCCCTTGGTGAAGCCATGTTGTCTGTCACCAATCACCTCCTCATTCTTCATGTGCCTTAGCACAGTTTCCAGGAGTATCTGCTCCATGATCTTGCCTGGCACTGAGACGAGACTGGACCAGCCTGTAGTTCCCCAGATCTTCCTTACTTCCCTTTTTAAAAATGTGGGTTATATTCCCCTTTTTCCAGTCTGCGGGAACTTCACCAGACTGCCAGGACTTCTCAAATATGATGGATAGTGGCTTCGCAACTTCATCTGACAGTTCTCAGGACCTGCAGATGCACCTCATCCAGTCCCATAGACTTGTGCACCTTCAGATTCCTCAGATGGTCACAAATCTCAGCTTTTCCTTCAGTGGGCAGCTCTTAATTCTCCCATCTCTGCCTCTGCTTTCTGTGACTTAGGGAGGTGTGGCTCAAGCACTTGTTGGTGAAGACTGAGGCAAAGAAGTCACTGAATACCTCAGCCTTCTCCAGATCCTGAGTGATTAGGTCTCTCATTTCCTTCCAGCGGGGGCCCACATTTTCCCTAGTCTTCCTTTTATCCCCAACATACCTATAAAAGCTTTTGCTGTTGGTCTTGATGTCCCTGGCTGTATTTAATTCTGCCAGGGCTTTAGCTTTTCTAACCTGATCCCTGGCTGCTTGGACAATTTCCCTGTATTCCTCTCAGGCTGCCTGTCCTTGCTTCCACTTCTGTAGGCTTCCTTTTTGTCTCTGAGTTTGTCCAAGAGCTCCTTGTCCATCCATGCAGGCCTCCTGGTGTTTTTGTCTTACTTCCTCTTTGTTGAGATGCAACGCTCCTGGGCTTGGAGGAGGCAATCCTTGAATATTAACCAGCCTTCTTGGGCCCCTCTTCTCTCCAGGGTTTTATCCCATAGAACTCTACCCACCAGGTCCCTGAAAATGTCAAATTCTCCTCTCCTGAAGTCCAGGGTAGTGAGCCTGCTGCACACCCTCCTCACTGCCCTAAGGATCCTGGACTCCACCATTTCATGGTCACTGCATCTAAGGCTGCCCTTGAGCTTCACATTCCCCACCAGCTCCCCCTTGTTGGTGAGAACAAGGTCCACCATAGCACCTCTCCTCATCCACATCTCAACAGATGGTTTGGGTTTTTTAAAATTACCTTTTTTACTAGGATGAATATTTTTTTCTACATTTTACTTCTAGCCTCAACATAGAAGATCAAGACTTGAAAGTAACCTATCATTACAAACAACACTATGAAGTTATTTTCCAAACCATTCCGTTTATAACAGGTGTCCACATAATTAAATGCCAGAAGTCTTTTTTCGTGTCTTCTTTCTGCATAAACTCAAGGGACTACAATCCAGTAGCTGAAAAAATTTAACAGGAAAGTTTTATTTTTTAATTTGTATTCTATTTTGTAGTCTTATTTTTATCATAAAATGGACACAACAGAATATGGGAGGCCATGTTAAAAAAAAAAAAAAAAGATCAGACAAGAAAAAAACAGAACTTGGTGATTCAGCAGTAATGCCGGTTACATGCACAGTCACCACAAGAGGCTGCTTATGTCAGAGTTCCCTCTTCCTAGAGCTATTTTGCCTCTTGTTGTTCCCCACCACCCCAGCATTTCCATTTTTTCTGCAAGTCTGTTAAGGACACAGTGGTCAAGCACTTGATACTCTGAAGTGAGTACAAGCTGTACACATTTAAATAAAACAGTGCATATTGCTCTCAGCTGCTGAAAGTAATCTAGAACTGTCAATAACCAATATCCATGTGTTCTGCCACTTTTCCAGCCTCACTTCCAGTACTAGCCAAGGCAGCCAGCAAAGAGTAGCCATATCTACATTCTGCTGCTTGAAATAGTTCCAAGTGAGTTTTAAATATATAAGAGTTTGTAGACTAATGACAAATTATTCTAGCATCAAAACACACACAATAGGGAGCACTAAGTGAAAGCTAAAAATCAAGTTGGTGAATGTTTTTTCCTGGTTTGGGGGAAGGTGGGGTATTATATTTTGTTTTGTGGTCCAACAGTTTTCAAAGCATTGTAGAACTGCTTACAGATCACGCAGGTGCCAAGAAGAGAGCTGCCAGCAATTCTACCAAGCTGTGAGAGTTGGAGCCCTTTGGTATCCTCTCTGTTCCTCTTTTGGAAGAAGGCAAGAGACAGGGCTTGAGTTCTTCACTCACAGGGACAAAACCAGTAATAACTACTATCCCTTTGCTATCTTCTCCATCTATATCCATATAGTTCTACAACCAAGACATACGTTTTTTTTAGATCATTTTGCTGATATGATATTGGAATCTGAATCCAGAACTCAGTGATGATGCTCAAGACACTGTTACAAAGGAAACACAACTAAGAATTTTTGCTTCTGGACATTTACAGATTGTTGTGGTTTAACCCCAGCCAGCAACTAAGCACCACACAGTGACTCATTCACTTCCCCTCCTGTAGGATGGGGGAGAGAATCAGAAGCATAAAAATCAGAAAAATTGTGGGTTGAGATAAGAGACAGGTTAATGGGTAAAGCAAAAGCTGCATACACAAGCAAAGCAAAACAAGGAATTCCTTCATTCCTTCCCATTGGCAGGCAGGTGTTCAGCCAGCTCCAGGAGGAGATAATAGCCAAGAGTATTGATCTGGCCACTATTTCCTATTTTTTATGAAAGCATTGACTTCTATGAGAGCATGGTCATGTTGATACTACAGGCATTC
>NW_010312599.1:10767-27986 GCF_000700745.2 Antrostomus carolinensis
TACTTGGAGCTACAAGTTACTCTCAAGCACATTCTGTGTGGCCACAGAACACACATAGGAAGCAAAACTTCCACCTGAAAAGTAACAAAAACATTTGTCTTCTATACATAATTGCAGACCTGAGCCAACTCAATCATAACAATGGACAAAAAGCATCATACTTGGTTTTTATTGCTTTGTTACAAAAAAAAAAAAAAAAAAGTATCACTTTCTGGTAAAAGCCATGGTTCTGTCAGACTGGCTGCCACATAAAGTGAAGAGATACCAAATGTACAAGCTCTCTGCATAACCCAGGACTGCTCTTTGAGAATGTGAAATAGAAATATTGTGCAAGAGTAACATACAGTTGACCAGACATACTAATCTGCTGAAATCCTTAACTTCTTAAGTTCAAAAACATATTCTTTTGTAGAAATTAAAAATATTTCCTGAAGAACAGGTAATTAAAGTCAGAAAAATAGGACAAGATACATTGTATGAGTACACAAAACTTAAAAGCTCTCAAGCCTTTTTAATATATGGATAACAGCCTCTGTACCTACATTTAGCTGAGTTTCTAGCTCAATCTTCTGTCCACTTGCTTCAGATGCTGCTGCGGACTGCTGAAAATTACCTTCTGCTTGGACACTCTTATTTTCATTCTGTGAGGCCTCTGTTGTTAAGATTTAAAAGAGGAAATGGGGAAATAGAAAATTATAGCACCCTTATATAACAATTAATTATTCCAAATATGATCTCACAGATCTCAGGACAAATAAAGTCTTTCTGCTAGCCTGCAGAGGCAGTGCTCACAGAAGTCACTCTTGTAGAGTGTTTGTTCAAGTTTTACAAAGTGTCAGAAAACAACAAAACAAAGCATCCATACCTGCAATTTTGAGCTTTTCCTTTTGCCATATAGACATAATAGATGTTCTCTGGAACCACCTTCCTGCTCCCTCCACTTGCCACAAAAGGTTATGATCCCCAGGGTACTTCTCAAGATATTGCTTACAAGCTGAACAAAGATAAGAAAACACACTATCTTATATATAGTATACAATAGGCTGTACCTCAGTTTTTAAGTTTATCTGAAATCAAATTAATCTGCAATCTTCTACCATACACACAAACCACTACAGAAAGAACTGTTCAACAAAACAGTTGAGTCTGAAATAAACACGATATTGTTTTACCCTACTCATCCTTCTTAATAAATCCTTTCTTCAGATTTAAACACTTTCCATTATCTTAAAACTGTAAACAAAGGTAGATGGGATTTTCTTCTTCTCTAAGCATCCACTCAAGTTTTACAGCTTCACTGGTCACTGTCCCTGCCAATCACAACACCCAACCCAGGATGGAAGGGCTCCTGGGCAGAGCATATAGTCAAGTGATTTTTGTCACCCCATGTTATTATAGGCGCTAATGAAAAGCGCTCTTTGGGAATGCAAACATGTTACCATTGCATGGTTTATGATCCACCCACTGTTCACTTCTGGAATATTTTCTTTTCTGCTGTCCCTCCACCTCTTTTCTCCAAATATACATAATAAAGACCAATGTGGAGAGTCGTGGTTTTACATTATTCTGTAGTAGCTACCAGGAAAACTACTGGTTTTCACTTGATTCACTATTGATGCATAATGTCAGTGGACAAGAGCCCTGTCATATCATTCCTTGACCAGGGAGATGGATTAGTCATTAAATTCTGCTCAAGACAGTTTGCTGGTTGAAGCCTAACAGATCAGGTATAGTCAGATACAACAACTGATAGTGGTATACTTGGAAAAGCAAAAAATTTCCAGCAGTTAAGAAGGCCAGATGAAAATGTCCATAGAAGAAAGCCTGGCAGACAGCCTAAGAGCAGGACCAGTCTTGAGAAACAGGGCAAAGGAAACACACTTCTTGACTGAACAGTCCCAGGCAACACCGTTTCCAGAATGCGTGTCATCTGGATAACACAACCCTCTCGGGTTGACAATGGAAGAGCCATAAGTGTTTCCCTGTACATTAGAACTGTGCCTCCCTACACCCAAGTTAAACCATGGCCTAGTATGTCCATTTGACCAGAAGTTCTGAGAAAACATGATTTACATGACCTTGTAAGACTTAGGAGTGAGTAAGAAAAAGGTACTACAAAAGATATACGTTGGGTTACACACAGAAACGCCTCAGCCCATTCTGAAGGCACAGGCAGGGATACAGTGGTAAACTTCACAGTAGCAGGAAGCCAACAGAGATCCAATAATCTGATCTCGTGTAGAGGATTAAAAATCTAATCAGGAACTACTGCACCATCTGAAACAAATCAGGATTTTTAACCTTCACTGAAGAGTAGAACACTAAACACAAAAACCGAGGCTGGAGCCACAAACATGGAATTTGGATGACACTGGACATGTAAAGAAAGCACAAAGAGGATCAGAAGAATAAACTGAAGAGCTTGCCTGTGTACATGAAGGTTGACAGCGGGTATCGTAGGCCGAGAGAACTTTCAGTAAATGAACACACAAAGTCTTCCAGTATGATTAGCCCAGAGTCTTTCCCACGATGTTTCTTTCTTACAAACATTGTGTCTAGCACTGGCAGCCTATAATTCTGACCACGATAAGACCTACAAGCACTTCCTGAAATAATACGAGGGGAAAAAACATCCATCAGTACTTCAGCATTGACATGCTACAGTATGGATTTTAGCACATTCAAGTGAACACTTCAGTAATTTTTTAAAAGTATACCAAACTACATAGTTGTAAATCATATAAAATTATATTTAAAATTATAAAAATATTTTCTAATGTTCATTAAAAATAACTGCTATCAGACATTTACTGGTTCTCTGGACAAGCTTCATAACGTTGCCAAGATATATCAATAGATTAATATGTTAGAAAAAGCCTGCACAAGAAAAGAATAGCAGAGATAGAGAGGAGAGGATCACTCTGAAATCTCTCTACACAATTGCACAGGAAAACTACACTAAAAATGAAGCTGAAAGAGGAAGGAGGGAAAATGACACAATAAAATCCTTGAACTGCACTTTTATGTAGATCATATCACTCCTCAGGACAAACATGAAGACTATAATTCGGCTCCATAATTAAACAAAGATGAAACAGACTGTCACAACACATAGGTCCTTCAGTATCAGAGGATTCAATGGGTAGCTATTGACTCAGTGGTGACAAAGGGGATGCCACAGCACGGCATTAAGATAACCCATCAACTATCTAATCCATTTTCAGGCCCTCATTTTGTGAGTCAGTGTGAACTCTGACAAAAAATTGCCCCTTCCTCTTAACAAGACCAAAGAAAAGCATACAATTGGCCATACAACACAGTTAGTCTTTGTAACCTTGCACTTTTGAAATCAATTAACATATTTGTCTTTATTTTCAAGCAAGGAAAACATGGGCAGAGAGGCTGTGTTACTTGGGTACACATTGGGATGCCAGTCAAGCTCCACCACTCTTTCCAAAAAACCATCTGTTTCCAGAGCTGTCTTTCTCCACATAGACTACTCATTCAGAGAATACAGCACACATGTATTTCACCAAACATGGGTGAAATACTGATCATGCCTAGAAAGATTAGCCTTCAGTGTTTGCTAACTCAGGACAAGTAAACGAGAGGGCAGCATGAGAAATGTAACAAGTGAGCAGAACTATAGCAGAACTTCAGTGCCACATAAAGACATGTCCCTATTCCAGACTAAAAATAGAATCACTACTCTAATTTCCAGCTTTATGAGGCCATAATAAAAAGCACTGGAATGTAAATACTACTTTGTGACCACCACGCTACAGCAATTGTCACATTAAAAATACTGAGACATATAAATTATGTAATGCAATTTTTAATTTTTTTTAATAAAAAAGAGAAAAAATCACAAAGATAACAAAAACAATCAGGACAAATTAGCTGGTTGCCTTCCTATCTTGATTGCCAGACCAGAATAGGCCAATGACCCAGACAATTTTATTTATTTTTTTTAACAGTCTGCATGTGTGCATATGTGTATGTTAGATGGAGGAAGCCTCCAGCAAGCCTTCAGTACCATCATTGGTCCTGAGTTAGTTAACCTCCTCTAGAGATGAAACAAAAATGACAGACTTTCTCCTTGATCCAAATACTGATATTTGACAAAGTAGTAACACAGTGCTACACAGTCTACCCAAAACCTAAATTTTATTCAGCAGAAAATGAAAAACATAATAAATTCCAAAATAATTAAAAGAAAATTACAATGTTTTAAAAAACAGAAAAATGACAGAAAGCCTGTAACATTAATAACGTAAACCTGCCAGCTAAATTGTAATCTCTGAGGGAACACATGTGTGGAAGGAAAGGGAATCTCTTTTTGCTATCACCAGGCGCAGCTGAATCTTATGCCTATGAGCAAAGTTTCTACGCTGTTATGCGATAAAATGTTTAAGTAATAATGCCATCTGCTTCTAATGATTTCAGACAAACAGGATCTCTGCATTCTGGAGCTAGGTCAAAAAAACCCAACAACCCCCAAAAAACCAAACACAGCCTAATCCAACCATAAACAATTGTTCTACAGAAAAAAAAAGAGCTTTTGGTTATACTTCATTTCTACTATTTTAAATATATTAAAATATGAAGAAATCTAGGAACTTTCTTAGATTGCTAAAGCACATAAGCATTTAAGTGAGAAATTTTTACTGCAATCTGATGTCTTATGATTTCAGGAAAACACCAACTCATTAAGCCTGCAAGGCTTGTAAATTCTACTAAATACAATAGTCTTCAAATAAGCTCCTATCTCCCGTCTTCTACCCCCATAAATTCCACAATACTCAAGTGCTTTACCTTTAGGTTTAACAGAATAGAACCCAATAGCCTCTCCTTTTTTCCACATGATCTTAGCATATTCATTGCTACCATGACAGAGAAAAGGGACCTCATTTCTTTCCATTTCTTGTGTCCGATAGATAATTCGATTCAGGACATAGAGAACAACCCTCTCTCCAACAGACTTCACCTAAGGAAACATGGAAGAACATTTTAGAAGACTGGTTAGATTAGTTAATACACATCTGGGACCTTATTTTTCAAAGTTGCCAGTTAACACAGCTGCAGATGGAGTCAAGAGAAGCTGTAAGTGCTAAAGCAAGGATGAAGCTCTGGTGTTTGTTTGAGGGCAAGGAGATGCTCGGAAGCCATAGCAGTAAGTTAAGTATAAAGCACTACCATAAACAGAGGATATTTCACAACTTCTATGTCTCTCCTAATCCAATGCTGGGATTGAGAAATGCTGGGAGTGGGATGGTGGGGGGAATTTTTTTATTTTAACTAAAAACTATTCCTTGATTTAAGAAAAATTCACCCAACACCATAGCAGTACACCAGCCTCAGACCTCCCAGGCTAGCAGGTAACTGGAGTCCTACACAGGAGAAGTTATAAGGGTAGGAGGACTTGGCACACTCAGTCACTACTGATAGAGTGGCAGATAACAGGACACAATCCAGTGGAAGAACTAGTTACAACTGTTTCTGTGGCATGAAACAAGGAACTCGATGTCCTTTTCTCTATCCTGCACAGTTCCTTTTACATATTAAATTTGAATTTACCACTATCGTACTCTCTGTGAAGGAAAAATTCCCAGAGCCCAGTCTCTCAGCTACCCTACCTATAAAAGATCCAGCTTTCCTGATTTAATCACCATTCCACCATTAAGAAGCAAGGAAAACAAGGCTACAGACCAAATTCTCTAGAGTATATTAAAAAAAAAAAAAATCAAACAAGCAAACAAACAAAAATCAAAGATGAGTGCCTAGATTCCATGAGCAGATGTAATTTACACTCATGGAAAAATATAGTTTTGGAAAAACCAAAACTCCACACTACACAAGTGTCAGTAATGGTAACAAAATTCAATTACGAGCAACAGCACAGATGCCAGGCAACTTACTTTCCCAAACTTCATGTATTGCCACTGCAAGCCACCAGCTCCAACTTGCCTCTATCTAACAGGTTCCCAACAATATTTTTAGCTTACTAGTCTCTTGATAAGACCAATGGGTACTGCTATAGTACAATGCACCACTAAGACATTTAATACAACCAGACATAAAATGTTCTAGAGTAAAGAAAAAACTCTTAACAAGGTTAACATCTAAACAGCTTACATACGAAGCTACTGTATGAGAGTAACTCTTGCTCTAGACACTATCCTTACAACCAAGTTCCCTCCCCGCTAGAACCTATTCTGCTATTCCCACTGACCTTGCTTTTGACATGAGACAGCCAACTCACTTTTGAATGAAATGAAAACATGTAACATCTCACAGTAGCTATTTGCCATTACTTGCCATTATCTTGAAGGATAAGAGTAATTGCTAGGTGAACGCTGGAGCGCTTTACCTGATGAAGCCCCTGTCTAGCAGGGGCAGATGTTCTCACAATGTCATCAATTGACCACCACTGGTCAGCAAGATACAGGGCTACAGCTTGAAAGAAACAAGGGGAAATAAAGAGTTAGTGATTCTTAACATTCCAAAAGAAACATATTCATTAAAGCTGCTAAACAGTTAGGAATAACACTGCAGTAACCAAATTAAGCATCTTCTAGTTGGCACTATATTAAAGCAGCTCTTAGTACCCTAGCACAACAAATGTGGTGCCATATACACCCCCATATGCAATGCTCCCTCATCCAAAACTTGTTTCAAAACTGCAAACAATAAAAACAAATGCAGATTTTGTGCAGTATGACATACAGGAACTGTTTTTCAGACATAAGCACTATCCTTCATCATTGTGCTCTAGCATCTCCTTCCACTAAAAACTGGGCGTGCCAAGAAGAGTCCCATCCATACATGTATTTTAGTTCTGGGTCGCTAATGGATATTGACATTGAAACTGTGCAAGTTTTACAGAGTCAGATGAATGTAAAAAGGCTGATGGCCCTGTGATTAGCAATCAGGAAGAGTTTGATCTATGGGCTTTTGTGGCAAACTTGGCAATCATATACATGGCATTAAAAGGAAAAAGAAGGAAATACAGAGGACTGGAAGAAAAGAGAGAAAGGAAGAAAAAAAATCCCAAATCAGTGAGAAGCCACCTTAACCAGAGCTATGTGAGGACCTAAAGCTAAAGATAAATACACATTTCATGCTGATCAATCACTGCTAATAAAGAGCATCTAAATTAATGGGCAAACTAATGGATTCTATGAATGCTCAATAAATTCTTTCTGGAGAGGCGAGGACTACATAAAGAGATCAAGAGATACATGTTGTACTTGGATTCAGATGAGCACTGTTATTTTGCTACATATCTTCTGAATTCACTGGGTCCAGTTCTACCCTGATTAGCATATAAAGTTCTACCACCTCTGTATATGAATCGACAACAAAAATAATAGTATGGGAACAAGAATGCAGTGAACAACAAATGCAGAAGTGGCAAAGTTATGAGCTACACTAGCATGGAATGAGGGCCTGGTTACATGTATTTGTCACAGAAAAAGAAACAGCAACAGATATTAAAATCTTAAAATGAAACCTGTGAGCGAGTCCCCTGGTGCAAACAAAGCAAGAACTTTGTGTGTCAGCTCTTCACCATAAAGAGGAACGAAGCCCACAGTTGACAAGCTAATAGGAACCTGAAACAAGATTGTACAATATTTCAATATACTCTTTCTAAAAGAACATTAGTAAGACATACAGAGAATGTTTAGCAGGGTAAGCAAGATGAATGCTGAAAATCAAGAGCTTAACAGTTAATTGTAAAGGACAAGCAACAGACCTCTGCCCTTACTTCAGGCATTTCTTCCTAAAGACAGACTATATTATAAACTGTTCTGACTCTCAAGCTCCAGCAGATTTAGCTACGGTAATTTACACTGTTAAAGCTCTCTGCTGTCAGCAGTTTGCATTTATGTGCACAACTGAATTAAGGTGTGCAAAGAGCCAGCAGTATGTTCATTTGATCTGCCCCAGCTATGCAAGCTATCAAAGCCAACAGAAGAATGAGGCAGGCAGTCAAGCACGGACAAACAGGCACACTGAAATTGCTGTTTGTTAACATGAGCCCCAGTATGCTAGGGTGGGAAGGCTAGAGTCAAAGGGGTTTTCTTCCCTTAAATTGCACACATTTTAGAAATTCCTAAGTTGTCTGCTTGCTTTCCCCTCAGGAACAACATGAGGGAGGTCAAATCAATCCACCCTTCAGGAGCCGAGTAGCTTTGTGGAAATGCATTTTTACATTTAAAATCATGTGTTTTCAACATTTAATGAATGCATAAAAACTAGGCAGACATTAATGGTGGTGTTTAAACTTGCTTACCCAATTTAAGAAGATTATGATATGCTATGCCACAAACAAAGGTGTTAGTACAAACAAGTATGTAGGCATACAACACCTTCAGAAATGTGGGAAAGTACTCAAGACTCTGCTTCTGACAAGGAATCTGCAGCACTGACCTTTTGTTGCCACAGAGAATCCCCTCAGCTCACTTATTTTTCATTAAAGTTATACAACATTGCTTTTACTGGTACTAGTCCTAATAGAAAATGTTAATGTAGACAGAACCAATATTGACTAACTTATCACACAAGGGATAACTATTTAAAGCATGAAGTGTCACAGGCCAGCCTCTACTAGAGCTCCCAACAACAGGGGGGAATATTTCAGATAAAAAGAAACTAGTGAAACTTGCTGCTCAAGAATTGAACCCAACCATGAAGAACACTGAAGGACTGAGATACAAAAAGAGCCAGTTAGCTTCAGTATATCATGAACCCCCTAGTTATGATAGATTTTTGTGACTGCATGACTTAGTGCTTTTTAAGAAAGCATTTGACTCATCAGTTGAAATTTTAAGTTTTTTTCAAAAATTACTTGATGCATACAAATCAATTGCCTAGAGGCAGTAAACACAAATTACAGAATGAAAAAAAAGTAGAGCTTAACACACAAACAGGAATTCGTACAATATAAAAGTTTTGATAAAATAATTATGTAATTCAATAGTTAAGGAACAGATATTTAAAGTCTTTTAAATCTACAAGTATATCAAGAAAACTGGGATTAAGGTATTCACTGGTTCTTACTTTGCCGTGGCCTGGCAGAGACAGGAATTCAGGACAGTTTGGATTCCTACACCGAAGGTCAGACAAGTAGTCCTTGGCTGAACTCTCCAAGTCCTCATGACTGTAGCTGCTCAACATATCCACAGGGAACGACATCCTCTTGAGAAATAAGCAACATGATTACTGTAGGTAGTTTCAGAGATATGACCACATATTCCTATTAAACATGTAACTTAACTGCTGAACATCCGCCCTCTGCTGCTCTTTAGAGCCCTCTATATCCATGCCAGAAAGGAGAAATACTCCAGGCGTTTAATTAGGATAGTGCCTATTAACACCCAGTCTGTAAGGCAATACATGAACCCAATCTGTGTTTGTAAGCCGAAGAGGATGGGTTTAGCCCATAGATCCCCCTAGACCCAAACGTGTCAGATTTCCAACATACAAGCCCCCTGTTTGCTGCACATGTACAATAGACCACATGCTGCTTTGAGGTGGCAGGCTCAGTTATCTCCCTCCCAGCTGATGTTTTAGAGGCCACACATTAAGCAGTAAGTGGCCTGTCAAATAAAAAGTAAACAGCCCAAAAGATAACAAGAAAGATAAGTTAATTTCTTTTGGAGACTTTGCATTTAAATCCATTTCTGAAGAAGCCAAAGCATTGTTTGGAACTTCTCTCAACAACTGGTCAGTTATGGTACCTACCAGCTGTCTGTTTCCAAAAGCATTTCAGCTGTGAACAGGACCTACTACAAGCTCGGTAAAACTCAGAGCCCACAACAGACTAAAGAGACACTTTGAGGGGGTGATAAGACAAAAACTAAAGCACTGAAGACCAACCACAGCAGCAATATCTCCTTGAAAGCTCTTAATTCAGATTTTCCTTGTCAAAGCACTGTCAAATTAAGATAAACAGGAGCTCCTGGAATCCATTGAGTGCTCTTCAGCTAAGGCTCTTCCAGGTGCATAAAACCCCTCAGCTCCTTACAAGCTGCAGCCCAAACTCTCACAAGCATGAGCTACCACAAGTTCATAAGAATCTGTTCTGGAGGAACACAGGTATCTCTTGATCCGTCCCACTCAGCTCCGAGGAACTCCTCATCCAACTCTCAGACAAAGCTTTTAATGGGTGATTTACAACTCCTAGTCTCCATTATAAAGTCTTTTACAAAAAAAATTAAAAAAAAATCTTATTTTAAATCCTATCTTTAAATAATGTTTTCCTTTATCTCCAGTTCACTCCCTTTTTTCCACCATTCTGTGTTCTACTGATACAAGTAAATCAAATGCAAAAGTTTTATTCTGACTCAGCCAGTAGCAATTAAAAAGTCTGCATTTTGAAAGCTTTTTAATAGCAATAATATGCTACTGAGAGTTGGTTGACTAGATGAGGCCTCTCCTTCTACAGAATTGTTTTTTTTTCTGTTAAAAATTTAAAAACAATCTTGGACTTGACTATATTGGCACTTAAAACTGCTTTTGCTGATGAAAACGCTAATGCTTTCCATGAATGCTATTGTTCAGATATACAAACACATTCCCCATACCAATTTCCTTTCAAACTCAGATCATTCCTTCCCCTTATCTGTTACTTGTATTTTCTCTTGCCTTCTCTTCCAGTCTCTCACATTCTTCCTGCTATTGCTCACTGCCCCTCTCAGATGCTTAGCTGCATCTCTTAATTCTCCACCTGTTTCTTCCCACCTTTCAGGTGCTGCCCTTGGTAACAGGGCAGAAGCAGGTGCCTGACACAAGCCAACTCCATTCACTCCTGTTCACAAGTGAATGGTCTTCAAGAGCCAAAGGTGAAGCACGTGTGCACTAATGTGAATGCAGCAACAATGCCCAGCAGCCAGACAAGTTGCTGCCAGGGAAGCAATTCACTCCTCACCTCTAGGAGACCTGGTTTGCACACCCATGTTACAGTTGTGAAATACACCACCAATATTGTAGCACACATCAACAGACTAGCCTGATGTAAGCACGCTGCAAGTGGAACATGAAGCAAGGTTAAGTGTGAGATGACATGTCACTGCTTCTACACCAGGATGAAGCTTTGTACCACCCATTTAGCTCCAACAGGCCAGGTAAATTCTGCTTTAAGGGAACACAGACACATGAAAAACAACATTTAATTTTACGTATACTGACAGAAAGGGGAAACCCCTTTCCACTATTAAAGAAATACCTAAATGCTTAGGTAACTCCCAGAATAACAGACAAATTGAGCTGAGCTTTCACTATTACATAACAAAGAGAGAGGCAAGCCACGAGCTATAACTGAAAGCCTCTAGGTAATAATTCCTGACATTTTTTTTTAGAATAAAATAACACAGGACCAAAGCAGAAAACATGCAATAAGAAATTCAGTAGGTTATCTGAGTTCCAACCACTACACCATTATGAAAATAAAAGCAACAAACATATCTTTGCTTATAAGCAAAAAAACCCTAAAACTTCTGTTTTGCTAACTAATAAATTAATTGAAATATCCTCAAAACTATTCAAAGACCTCCTTTCTGTTTAGCTGTTGGGGTTACTTAGCACTTTCATATAGCATATTTAGATTTTATGCAGTTTCAATTCACTTATATTTGTCACTTTTGACTTTTCATATTATAATTTACAGCAATTGGGTTATGCAGAAAAAAAACAGAACAATCTTAAAGACTGAACCAAAGAAAACCTACTGAGCATCCCTGCTAAACAACCATCTATCATTTCTACAGTGCAGCAGGTTAGGCATGTAAGGTTACAAGCTCTCAAACACTTGTGTGATGTAATTTGTCTCAGTGTTAGATCAGCAATATTTCATAACATGTAAGTTCACTAGATCCCTGAAGAAATCAGTAACTATACACATAAAGTTATGAAATTACATTAAAACCATTAAACAGGTGATGAAAACAGAATGTCCCATGCCAATCTACAGCAGAGCAACAGCCCAAAATGCGAGCATCTTCATTTTGAAAGGCAAAATAACCTACCAAAGACAAAATAAATGGCTTCCAATAGTAATAAGTTAATGTATTTCCCTAACGAAAACGCAATTGGTTTGTCAGTGTCTTTAACAAAGTAAAAGTACAGATAAACTCCACATCTAGTCACTTTCAAGTAATGCAGGGGAGAGAAAAAGGGAAAAAGAAAACAGCTTTTCAGTTTTCCTTGACAAGAGCATTAGATATTTTCTCCACAGAGGCAGCAGAAACAGCACAGGTCTCTGCCACGCAGTCCCTCAGGCCTCTTTTTGTTGCCCTAAGCCTTTATGTGTTGCACAACTGTAAAACTGTCAGGTCAAATCCTTGTCACACACTGCAGAACCATGCTCTGCTCATGGGATACCACTCCAATTGGTTAGCAAACAGTCAGGCTGACTGAGCACATGGGATGTAGCCTTAAGCAATCAAATTCATCACGACTGTTTGTATTTTGTGGGAAATAAAGTTTATTTTAATTTTTAAAATGAGGCAAATAATGCTTTTCATGTTTCAAGTGAAAGAAAATAGGTCTTACATTCTTCATAACCATATCATTTCACATAGTAGTATTAAATACTGTATGCAATAAACGTACATGAGCAACATTTGCTTTAATGTGGAACTGCATGACGTTCCCCCTTGTCAATATTATGCAAGCTACTACACGAGAAATGGCACGTCCTTTTTTAGGAACAGCTGCAGCACCAGAGGGTAACAGAGATCAATTCAAGGAACACCAACAAAAACCACATTTAACAGGATGAGTGAACACATCCCTGTACAACTGAGACAGTTCCTTATTCACAAAACCTTTTATTACCATAAACATTAAGGTTAAAAATAATAAGTCAGCAACACTGCAAAGAGATCTAATTATAAGTTATAGCTGAAACCCCTATTTCATCTTAGAAATGCATGAAGGAGAGATGCACAGTACATGCAGCTTCCAGTTCACGCATGATTTCAGTGGGAATTGAGAGATCTGTTCATCCCCTTCCTGACCCTCAATGCTAAGTGCCACAAAATAGTGGAAAGATAAGAAACCAAATGCTGTATTGTTTCTTACAGCACGTCACAGGGCTTAAATACAGCTTAAAACTGGTTTGGGATGCCTTTATCTTAGGGGAACTGAAGTCCAAGTGGTTAGGCTGCCAGACAAGGGTGAATTTCCAGCTCTAGCACAGACTTCATGTGAGCACAGACACTTGATCTGCCTGAACTCCTCATCTACAAAATGTCAATAATCATTACCTCAGAGAGACCAGTATCAGAAATACTTTACTAAGATCATGAGATACTTGAACACAAATTGTATCAGAACTTGACAAGTACTAGAATTAGACAATTACTTACAACTTAACTTCACAGTTCATTGTTTTAAAAAAAAAAAAAAAAAATCACAAGCAATCCACCAAGAACTTTTCAGCATAAAGTAACTGGGACAGATAAACATGCCTGATATAAAAACTATGTGCAAAACTAAATCAACAGCTACATAGCAAGTGAGGGGAGGGTGTCATTAAAATCTGAAGTTTAAAGAACAGACACGAGGGTGCTTAAACTATGACCTGTAGAACCTGTCTGCTAAACCAGGACAACTAATCCAGCCCCAGCCTACAGGACACACACCAGGTCCAGTCCCATGATGAAGTCTTGGCCTACTCGGAGAGAGTAAACTGCAGTAGTGCCTGACCTAAGCTTTACTCTACTTAGGCAAATGCTGAAGTACTGGATCACAGGACTCCTCAAGGACTGCCACACATTGCTTGTGAATCATCACACACCTTGAACCAAGCTCTATCTTAAAAATACAATCCTACCATGATCTCCCAGACTAGGGATAAGATACACCTGCAGCAGCAACACCATGAGAAGAGACATAAATAACAAACCAAACACTATATACACTAGCTGCTGACGTTCCAGAGAAAACATGCCAGGACTGCCTAAGACCCAAGCCATGCTCCAGAACCAGATCTAATAATGCACCAAACCAGGGATGATCTTCTCTATCAGAGCAGCAGGAACATAATTTCCATTTTGCTATGTTAGTTTCCTACCTTACAATGTCCAGTTGCTGCTTTGGTGGAAGCTGTGACACTACATAAAAATTGGGAGAAAGAGAAAAATTTTATTAAAAGGTACTACTTTTAGCCTTCTAGCTTCAACTATGAAAAAAAGCACCACACTGGCCACTTCTACAATTCTTAAGTTCCACTAACACTAATTCTATCAACAGAAAAATGTTTTTTTGCTGAACTACCATACACAAAACATTTGAATTGCTTTTGTTTCTTCTTTACTCAAAATCAAACACTACATTGGGAAGGGTTGTTTTTAAATGTTGTTTTTTCTTGTTTCTATCTGAATACAGTCTGAAGTATTTAAATAAGTAAAAAGGCTGTTCACCCTTTTCTAATAGAAAAATATGTTAATTTAAACCTATGCTAAGATAATTAACCATTTAAATAAGTATAGAGAGTGCCTATCTGGTTTATTACGA
The DNA here is from genome assembly GCF_000700745.2 of Antrostomus carolinensis. Lineage (NCBI taxonomy): Eukaryota > Metazoa > Chordata > Aves > Caprimulgiformes > Caprimulgidae > Antrostomus > Antrostomus carolinensis. Next base: position 25,291 of record NW_010312599.1, read on the forward strand.
GTCTTGTAGTTTGAAATACATAGAGAAAACCTGTCCCATAATTACAATTTAAACCACTACTGTAACAAAGCTTTTATGCTTTATAAATATCCTCATCTCTTCTATGACTCTATGCATATATTTTTTGGGAAAAGGAAGACATTTTAGGAAAGGGAAGTTGTATTTTTAAACACTAGAATATATATTAGGATTTCTTGAAAACCATATGGGATTGAAGAAGCAACAATAAACTATTTGATCTGCCACACTGAATAGACAACTCAAACCCTCCTCACTCAAATAACTAAATATTTAAAGTACGTTTTCTTGGATTTTAATTAAGAAAGCTTGGTTTTGTACATTCCTGAGTGGTCTTCAAACTATTATCTGCACCATAGTTCCAAGTCATATATATACTATTTTCTGCAGTGTGACTTTTGTAACTTTTGGAGAATACAGACACATCAGCCTTAAATACAAGTTCTTGCCAACTCAGATAAATTTGTTCTGTTTATAGTTTTTTTCCTCCCCCTATTTTTTAAAAAACAAAACAAAAAACCCGAGGAACATAAAACCCCCAATAATATTTACTCATGCCCTATAAAATCCCGAATAGAAGGTTCTTAAGGAAACACAGGACAGTGGTCTAGAAATTGTTGTCAACATCCACCAAGAGTTCTGGATTAATACGCCAGCCACATTATCCGTAATCTGTTTGAAGCAGCTTATGCAGCTCCGGCTTTCTATCGGAGACGCAAATCAAAGCTGTTGATTTGAATGCAAATAAACAAACAAAAATCATTAATCCATTCAGCTCATTAATTAGCCACCACAATTTAACTTTAATTTTCTTGTGTGACACAGAATTATGAATCTACGTAAAGGATCCAAATCCTGGTACAAAGCACAACTGCAGTGGAGATCAGCAAGAATTATGGTTAAATGGTCTATGTGATGGGGTTCAAACAGTCTCTTGTTGAATGAGACATGAACAAGGAAGGAAAAAGAACAGAGTCCTCCACATCAAAAAAGTATTTGCATGTGGTTTCTTTTCAAATTAAAAAAAAGGTTTTAAAAAGCCTTAGATTAATTTCATTAAAACAAAATACAGTCTTAAAAAAAGTATCTAAAAGTCTATTCTACAATTAAATATAACCAAGACATTCTAACATGCAATAAAAAAAATTAACATTTGGTAGTTCTAAAAGACTAAACTGCAACCAAAATGTACTAACATAAAACTAGGTACTCTTAATTAAAGTATACGCAACAACATTAAAGAGTACTTTTAATCAATCTGTGGTTAGATTTGCAGAAAACATGAGCCCTGCTGACAACTACAAAATTATTTGGCCTTAACGAAAACAGGACAGAAAACTTACCAGTTATCATGACTGAGGTGACAGAGTAGTATTACGAGAATATGTTATACAAGTTCACTCTCAAAACCCACCTTGGGTAGGTAAGGTTCTTAAGCACATGCCTGATTAAGCACCTGTGTAACACCACTGGCATTTTGTTCAAGTGATTGAAATTAGGTATTTGATTAGGTAGCCTATTTAATCAAAGACTAAGTTATTAGGTACACAAGCTACTAACCTGTTATTTACATTTTTCTACACAGTCTCACATTTTAATGAGACTATTATCTGGTTCCCTGAAGAGCACTTTCTTCAGTAGATAGTTCTGGGAAATTAGTATGCACAAATGTTTCTGTGTTGGGTTTGTGTGGGGGGCCCATTTTTGGTAGTGGGAGAAGGGGCCACTTTCAGAAGCTTCTTGAAAGCTCCCCAGCTCCAAGGCATATCCCCCCCTGCCCAGGCTGAGACACTGAGCACTAGAGAAACACCTCTGCAAATCCATATTGGTGAGGGGAAGGACTGTCTTGAAAAGAAGAAGGTGGAGAGAACCTGGGGGAGAGACCATTGACCTGAACAAAAGACAACCATCAGCCTAAACAAAGACAGACCTTCCTTGCCAGGAGGGAGGAGGAGGAGGGGGAGGACAGAGAACCTCAGACACCCAGTTCAACAACCATGGAGTAGGAGAAGGCAAAGGAGGTCCCCTGCAGCCCATGGAGGTTCAACGGCGGAGCAGAGACACATGTGTAGACCATGGAGGACTCCACGCTGGAGCAGAGAAGCTGAGCCTGAGGACAAGTGTGACTGAGTTGAGACACTCAATGCCAGAGACGGGGTGGACCCCCAGAGCTGAGGGGTGAGGATGGGCACTGGACCAGAGGCCCATCTGTAGCCCGTGGACGTCCCCATGCTGGAACTGGGAGCTGACCCTGAAGAGGTCTGTGACTCCATGGGAATCTTGCTCTGTAACACCTTGTGGGCCACATGGTCCTACTGTGGTTAAACCACCACAGTTTCCTACGAGAAAACTGTGCCAGAGATTTTGCAAACTAAAATTCTGTGTTCGAGACTACTCTAAATAGCCACAATCAATAAATATAAAATAATGAGTTTTTCTTAAAGAAGCTTTTCATACTTTTCCTTTCAACTTCTTGGATTTGAGGTGAATATATACATACACAAAATGAAATCCATTCCCGTTGTGTCTGAAAATAATGAACATGTAAAAGAAAGAAATATAGGACTAAGTGGGATTATTACTTACTGGATCAGCCTCTCTGACATCTATCTGATCTCTCACATGCTCAGCACTCACTATTCTTGCTAATCTTACACTTTCCTCCATCTCCCCTTCCC
>NW_010312599.1:28051-34821 GCF_000700745.2 Antrostomus carolinensis
CACAAGGCAAACCTGCCCATTGTCTTAAAATGTAACACCAAACCACACACAGATACCCCTAAGGACCTGTCTTTCCTCTCTGGTGACTGCTCTTTCTCCCTTCATCACCTCAGCAGTTTAGAACTGCTGTTCTGCCCATCTCCACCCTCACTCCCTCCAGTTCTGCTCCTGCACTTTGTACCACACAGCCTTCCTTCCTATAGGTCAGTGCTTGTAGCCCCCACTCAGCCTCCCTCCTCAGGTGGCTGGCTAGCCACCTGGGACACACCCAGCCATGCTGCTCTTGCCCCTGCCCATCTTCCACAACTCTGCAGGTTCGCCTCCTGCTTCTCCAGGAGCCTCTTCAACAAGGCGATAAAATGTGCCTCCTCTCTGATGTTCTGCAGCTTTATTTGCCACTTGCTATCAGACTATCTCCTACTCATATTTGGCCTCCATGTTCCTTGGCAACTTGTTCAGTTTTCAAACCCTCATGCCCTTCTCCAACATTATCCCTCTGGTTTGAAAGGGCCACCTCAAATACATCTAGTGATTTCAGAGATAATAGTAAAGAAGGCTCTCTTCTTGGCCATACAAAAAACCCCACTGAATCTGTTTAGACTAAAAAGGGTAATGCAACTAACCTAACACCACAGTGAGACTGGTGTTGCAGTAACTCTGTGTACACATTTGCATCTGTTTTTAAAATGCTTGGTTGTGCTGTCCTATCCCCTCAACTGAGGCAGACTTCAAAGCTGCACAGATTAGGTCAGCCAATTGCAGACACACATTAGCACAGTCTAATGAGCTACTGCTCATCAGCCAAACAGCAACTCTCTTTACCTCTGCTTCGAGAATATTCTACATGCAAATTAAAATGTGATGGTGACCATGGTTACTAACAGCGAGCAGCAGGTCATTAAGTTTTGCAATCATACCCTCCATACCCAAGGAGTTACTAAAACAGTTACCTGAGCTACAACTATGCCATATGAAACCTGTGGATGTCATGGCTTTTAGCAGAGCAGTTGTAGGAAATTCAAGGATTAAGTAGTATTCAAGCTTTTTTGGCCTTTTAAAAAAAATTATCTGTAGGTGTTTTTGCTGGTTTTGCTTTGTTTTTAAAGTCATTTGCAGCAGGAGACCTACAACTAAGAAAGCAGCAATTGCCTTGGTTTTGTGGACAACTTAAATGAAAATGAAGAAAAGGGGGTAGAAATTAACATGGGGTCTTCCCAGGAGGAGTGAGTCACAGAAGTGAAGCAGGGAAAGTAAATAAACAAGACTGCAACAACAGATCCCTGTCAGTCAGCCTTAAAACTTTATTGTAGACTGGCAAGCACATAGAATTGAAAAGTTTCAGAGTCTGACTATATGGCTTTACTGCCCATCTACAATAGCTTGAGGAGCAGAATCCTGAAATCAGCACTACAGTGAGTATAACATATTTGGAGCATTAAGAATTTAAACCTTACTGTAGATTAAGATTTGCATTTTTCCAGAAAGGTAACAGGCAGCTATCTCCATCTGTTATTACAGTTATCTTCATAAGATGACATATGGTTAAAAATAAGGTGTTTGATATAAGCAAATTCTGAATTTTACCTGTGATTTGTGCTCAGTGTTCTACAGTAGCAAATTCTTTCAGCTGCACACAGCTGAAGGCTTTACAATGTACAACAAAACGATGAACTACATGAGCAATGCAGTTTGTGCACTTACCAAAAGAAGATGGGATCAAAGAACACCAGAAGAGCTCAGGTACACAGATAACTAGAAAGAACTTTACCTTTCTCGAGGGAAAGGTAGGGTGAAAGTCAGATGACAAGAATACCACAGACATCAAGAACATTGTTCAAAGGAAGTAATGAGGGCTTTCAGACACCATGCTTGGGCCACAGACATAAGGAAGTCATTACTGAACGTCAGTTTGAGCCCAATCATTTTGCAAATTTCAAGCTACCATCCCAGATGACAGACATCATTCTCACAAATACAGTGGTAGGTGTAAGCATTTCCGTATGTCCACGTGCAACAGCACCAATACTTCTTTTCCTTCACAAAGGCCACAGAGCCTACCCTAATCTAGCTCACAGCTGGACTCAGCCATGAATACATTTGTCTTCCTCATCCCATCTTCAGAAGGATGGAAAAAAGGCACATATAAACTAAAACTATAAAACTAGAAGTAAACTCCATCCTCTGAAAAATAAGCGTTCAAGAAACACAAAGTCAAACCTAGCATCAATATGACTAAAAAGCTAGGAAAGAGTCATCTTGTAGGATGCTCCCACTAGAAGAAAAAAATAAGTAGCAAGGTCTGGTATTTCTTGTTTATGTAGAAGTCTTGTTCTCAAAACAAAGGAAGAATAAAACATCAAAAGAGTATTTCATTGCTCAGAGCTCTCAAGAATCTGTTCAGACATAACTGACTTACATCCCTCTTCTCCAAGCTTTCCAAGGGAACCAAACAAATGAGCAGCAGCTCAGAGCACACCATCTTCCCCCAAATGAATCACTTCTCCCCACTGTCCATACCTATGGCCATCAGAGCCAATATTTTGCAAACTCTTTAGCAGACAGAGCACATTCCTGAGTAGCTCTGCATTCGTGTTTGCCTTCAAAAGTCTCGTACTTGCAGATGGTCCATTTTTGCTTCCTACAATTGTGGGGATACAGGCACTGCTGTTTTAGTTCAACCTATCACAGTTGCATTATAAAAGGCATTCGTCAGCATGTGTTCGCTAGCTATCAGTAAACACATTACCACAGGTCTGAAGTTCCATATCTGAGAATGTTAGCAAGAATGTCTCTTAATAGCAGAAAGATACTCACGCACAGCCTCTTCCCTGGTGTCATCTCCATCATCAACCATCCTGACATCCTTCCAAGAACTTACACACTTCTGTGTATGTACCGCATTTCCCCTGCTTCTCATTGTAATGCACATTTGTAAACACTCAAACTTCTAAGCTATACCTCCTGGTACGTAGGCTATCTTGTTTCGGATGTACTTGATTTTTTTTGGGGGGGTGGGGGTGGGGAAGGGGGAAGCTTTAAAAGTTTCACTAACTGATCTCCTCTAGAAATACAGGCATTACTTGATTGCTAGGGCTGGGTTTAGAACAAGCATCTGAACATATCATTATACTGTACCGCATAACAAACTGGAACACAGCACTAGCTCATGATACTAACCCTAAATTAGTGTTTAAGCCCCAGTTGCAGGAATGAAATTGTTACCTCCTTCTTCTTCAAAAAACCTCCTTTCTGCAGCTTCAGAGTAAAGGTTGACAACATAAACTCTCAGTGCTGCGGTATCAAAAGAAATAAAATACTCCAACATTTTAAAATCCTTTTAAGTTGCCTGCGCTGCACTGTAATAACATTTACACTGTTATTGTTAACATGCCCAACTATTTTATCATTATCAACTCACAAATCACTCAAATTGCCTGAAGTAATGCCTCAGGGGCTACTGATTCGACAAAGACCACATCTTTACAATTATTCTTCCTCTTCAGTGATGCACAGAATTAAAGAAACCTATTTAACCATCCTTACTTTATATGTCTTGATGAAGCCTAGGAAAAAGAGTAACGGTCAATTCAATTAATCCTAGCCCATAAACATTTTCTAGCCATAAGCAGAAAGGAGAGACACTGGCAATGTGAATACACAGGTCCCCTGGTCTACGGGAATAATAGAAATCCTAAGATGTTATTTTACTACAAAAAGTACAGGACCAAGAGAAGAACAACTCAGATTTGAAAACAACTAAAAAATCTAAAATGCTGTTTTGAATGGCTGTACAACACACAGTTCTGTACACAATTCAGACAAATACTTCTTCCTAGATTTTCAATTCAATTTTTCAATTCAATTCCTTCAATTTCAATTCAACTGAATTCATTTTATTATTTATTGTATTATTTAAAACACTAGTAAGTTTTCCAGTTAACTTTGGAAACAAAGAAAGAGTTATGTTAGGCCTGACAATTCTCACTAATTTTAGTGAGATTTTAGGGATGATTTGAAAGCTTATTTGGGAAAGGCTTCTTTTACATATTCTTAGGAGGATATATAAAAATTTATTTGAAATCTCAGGCTCAGTGGCAAACACCAGCTAAATTTATAATGATTAAATAAATATATGCTGCCACATCTCACTGTTCCAAAAAAAAAAAATAAAAAAAATAAAAAAAATAGCAATAGCAGACAAAACTGCAAGAATGACAGAGAAGAGCTATCAAGACACTGCATATGCCCTTTCACTCATACTTAAAACAATGAAGGAGAGGAAACGCATTAAAGCGGGCTTTTACACTCAGGATTGTTTAATCCATACTGTAACAGCTGGAAGATAAAGTTTGAGAGGAAGGTTGAATATTGCTTGCTTGATTATTTTTTTTTTTAACTGTTTCTGTTGCATGAAAAGGGTTTTTTGTTTTTAAGCAGTTTACGAAATTATTATCCAAGACACATCCATTGGTGAAAGCAGTTCCAAAGAAAAGCGTGCATCTCCACCACAGCTGCCCCAAACTTTATATTTCACTGATCAAAGGATGACTATGGCTCTCGGGAATGTATAGCCGACACAATTTGATGACTAGGTTACAACCTCGTGAGTCTGGAGGAAGGTATTTATCTGTAAGGAAATTGGAAGTGACTTGAATAGAGAAATATTTAAGGAATAGCAATGTGAAAATAAGCATAAGGACACATTACTTCAGCTCTAACATTACTATTTGTATTTGAAGTTTAGAAACATAGCAGGTAACACTTTTAAATTATTACTACTACTTGATATTCATTTATTGGTACGAAGTAGAGATTGACACCAACCCTTATTATACTTAACATAAGCAAGTAAAGAGCTCTTCTACTCTGATGAGTTTCTTTAATACCACCAAATTCTATGTTCTTCTTTTAGTGGTTTTGTATGAAACATTTCAATTTTTCACATTTAAAAGTGAAAACAAAAGTATTAATAAGTATCAGCCTTAACACTGAAGTGCACTTCCTCCATCTTTCACTGTCAAAGATTCTGCTCTATAACATGTATGCAATTACAACTATTTAAACCAACCTGCACAGATACAATGTTTGGATAAGTAAGGAGAGTTTTAAGTACATTCTGAGCTGTGTTATCTTTACACTATTAATAGGCACAAAAGAAAAAAGCAAAAAAACCTGGATTTAATTATTAAAGTGACAAGATGTTATCTACCTTAACATGCATATAGAAGAAATTAAGAGTACTTTCCAAGTCATTTGTCAGAGTAATGCCTCTTTGTAAAGGAACTAGTTACAAAACACTCCAAAAAGACTTGGTACTGTGTGTCTTGATCACGCACTGCTGGACAGAGTATATGGGAAAAGTACAGTAGAATCCTATTTTAACTACTCATCTTCCACAACAATAAAGAAAAACACTGTAAAACATTTGCTTCCACACAGAGCAGATGCTAAATCAGATTAGATTATGGGAAGGGGAATGGGGAAGCAATTTAAACTCCTATTTGCTATATCAGAGTCCTCAGCAGCTTTTCATTCATAAAACGGTGTAAAACAGTGTTGAAATTGACATAATCATTGAGGTTAACACCAGAATTTAAACATTTATACTATAAACCACTCTCTGCCCTGATGTTTTCCCTCTATGTAACAGGTGCTAAAATGTTTTCTTACTAGTCACCATTAAGACAAGAAGCAAGAAGTTCTTCAGTATCCAAATCAAGTAGAGGCCAATTAAACAAGAAAGCTGACAGTGTGGTTAACGCAACAGAGCAAAGATGCACTCAGTTCCTGTAGGAAGAGTTTGAAGGAGTGAGACCATGATGACTCTGATCTGCTGCAATGTTTTATAGGTCCTCCAGTGAGGCAGCACTGATTTTATTATACTAATCACTCTGCCACAAGACTTATTCCCCTTAAAAACTGGTGGATTATATACCAGACTATGACCAACACTGCAGCACAACACACAAAACACGTATCTGCACTTAAGCAGAAAGAACAAAAAGTTCCCTCCTCTCTCCTGCATGCACATCCACAATAAAACAATTATCAGCTGGACAGTGTCTCCACACCACATATGAGTTTTCCAAATTTCTCATTATTAATACTGAAAACTCCACAGCCTAGAAGAGCTTAAAGATCACTCTGTAATGGTTTCCTCCAAAGAGAACATTAATATGTATATAAAATCAATGAGTTAGTATATTTTGTTTTCCCCTAATGCTAGTAAAACCTTTTGCTCCAGCTCCCAGAGTAATCCACTTTCTCAGGCCGGATTTAACAGTCCATAAGCATGACAGCAATGTTACGTCAATGGATATCTTAAGTAAGATGCTTCTCCTTGTTTTAAGAGGGAAGAATCAACCCTGCCTCAAAACAAAATTCAAAAAACCTCACGCATCACATATAGAAAACAGAATAATTGTGTGTGTGCGCAACTGTGCGCGTCCACATGTATTTGCACATAGACCCACACACTGAAGCACCTTTTGTGGGAGGTCTCTATCTATTACAGCATTGCAATTATTATTTTCATATATATGTGTAAAGTTGTATGTACGTATTGCAGGTCTTAGATATGTGTGTGGCTACAATACGTAAATCGCAAAGCTACAACAGATACCACCACAAAAGATGGCTGGCCCTAGCCAACACGAGTGGCCTGGGCCAGAACTCACGCCAAACTTGGCAACACGCAAGCCCCGGCCCGCACCCCGCGGGGGCCAGGCGAGACGGAGGCTGCGGGCCCGTCCGAGGGGAGGCCGGGCCAG
>NW_010312600.1:0-263 GCF_000700745.2 Antrostomus carolinensis
AAACCTTGCCACGCAAACCCAATACAGTGTGATTTTGTATAACATAAACTTTACTTCACGCCCTGTCAGGGATGCACGATAGGTGGAGCGATCCCCTGTGCATCCAGCACTGCAATAAAGAAGTGCCTGCTTCTTAAGACTACATTGGTGTTAAGAAGTTTATTCCCGATTTCGGTGACATCAGGAAGAAATTCTTTCCTGTGAGGGTGGTCAGACACTGGAACAGGTTGCCCAGAGGAGTTGTGGATGTCCCCCCCCCCCGA
>NW_010312600.1:341-5191 GCF_000700745.2 Antrostomus carolinensis
ACTCATGTCAGGGGGGTTAAAAATTAGATGATCTTTAAGGTCCTTTCCAACCCTAACCATTCTATGAACTATCACACCAATTCAAGTCTAGTATGACCTTTATATTAGAAGGAAGCAAGCTGAGGGCGCAATTTTTTAACTATGATGCTTTTTAAAGGTTGACTTTTAAGTAGAGTTTAGTTCCTATTTATATACTCTTATATAAGAAGAGAATGGAATGGAGAAAAGTGGTGATGCATATTTAATTCTGGCTTTTGCATACAATCATTTGTCCCCGAGTATGAACACTTGGATTCAGAAATGCTAAAGGAACTCTATGTCTGCAGATATAGTGTTTTATTCACCTATCTTATGTTATTTTTTCAGTTAGAAAGCTTGTATTCTTGAACATAGAGAAAGTCTGTGTCACTAGCTTAAGCTAGACACCTGCATTTTATAAGTTAAATATTTATGGAATTGACTTGGTTCAAATTTTTATATAGAACTGAATAAAAATTTGGAAGTTAATTAAAAAAACTTAATTAGTAAATTTGGAAGGGACCATTCACATAGCTATGCCTGACTATTTTTAGTTAGTATGGAGGTCCATTATTTCCAGGAATCTCTTAGTGTGATACTAAAAGGTTCTGCAAAGCATTTCTTCAAAGTCTTCACTGAAGACAAATGATAGCACTTTTCTGCTTAACTGTGCAAGGCTTACCACTGTTCCAAGGGCTGCTCAAGCATATTAATATCCAAGCCTCAATAACCTGCAATCTCCCACTCTTCCATATGGCAAATTGTGTTTCAGCAGTTGTTTGCAGACTATGCACCAAAGTAAAAAATTAATATCTACAGATTTTACATGCCTACAAATTGGAAAGCATGGTGCACAATCATAGCTACTAGTAGTTTCACAGCATTTATTTTGTTCACTCCATTATGTACTGTGAGAAAGTACAGAGCTTGGGGATTTTGAGCTGAACTGTAGGACCACCTGCTGCTACAGCATCTGTAGTGTGCAATCAGAAGGATACAGTAGAATGTATGAGATCATTATATGTAGACTGTTATGATAAATATGGTGATATATGCCTACCATGGTATTCTTTGCCATTAGCTTAGAGAAAGTCTAAATAAACAGCAACTCTTACATTTAACACAGAATAAGTGCTTTGCAACTACTATGTTTAAATCTATTCCAGATTAAAAAAAAACAAGTGACATTCTGAGGTTCTGAGGAACCAAAATAGGTTCTTATTTTATTTATTTTTCCTTTCTAAATTAATACATTTTAATTTTCTCTTAGTAAAGCATGGGATTGTTGATAACATTGCAATTTATTCTGACAGACCTGGAAGCTTGAGTAGCAGCTTGTAGCTCCATGTGTCTGTCTATTTTCAAGTGCAATATAAAGGTTTTTGCCGATGGTCTTCATGTGCTACACTAACAGTTATAGCACATCTCTTCTGGGACTACAATGCAGAAAGGTGGTACCCAGAACTGTGCTTCAAGATTTACCTAAGTTGAGTGAGTAATAAATAAGATGAACAACATCTTTTGGGGCTGAAATTTGTGGGTTTTAACTACCTGATGCCTTGTGTTGATTAAAGTCTCCTATATTGTGTGTAAGAAAATTCAGCATATCACTAAATTAATATTCATTGTACCTAGCATGCTGACTGGGAAGCTAATTTAGGTTGCATATTGAGGAAACAATATGGATTGGCATATCCTAAATTTTCTTCTTTTATGGAACTTAGGAGACTAGCTTGTCTTGCTCTTCCTTTGACTGATGGATTGATGCCCATCTTGAATAACAAATATTCCATGCTACATGTGTAAACAGTTTTGACTTTCCTTCCTAAGCAAGTATATTAAATAATGAGCTGTAAGCTCATTCATGTTCTCTACATCTTCATGATCTAAATGAATGTTACCCTTATTCATGTTCTCTACATCTTTATCTACTGCCTAATTAATAATTTCATTATTTTTTGAGAACTGAAATATTTTTGAGTGTATATATGGAGTACTTCATCTATGAATGGTCCATATATTGATGCTGAAGTATTCGTGGGGAATACTCTAAACCAGAAGTAGGTAATCGAATTTATGTTGATTTATGTTGTTTAGAAGCTATGTAACAGTAACAAGCATAAAAATGCTTTATAAGAAAAAGAAGCACTCTCCAGACAATTTTTGAAAGAAAGTGGCTATTGCAACATCATACTGTGTGCAACTTAAAAAGTGTGTTAGACAAACAGTCCAAAGTAAATCCTAGAGAGAGGAGGAAGAAGGAACTCTATCATATAAATTTCCTTCCAACAAAGGACACTTGTGACTTGCTGAAATTTCCACCTTCCTGTGTAATGATTATGAGTACCGTAAAATCTTGGTACCTACAGAGGGTACCGTAAGAGTGAGCATGACACCAGAAAAAGAGTAACAGTAACTAGGAAGTGTCTGTGCATCATTTTTAACCAAATTATTGTTATTGAGTGTATTGGGTTTGCATGGCAAGGTTTTGGTAGTGGGAGGGCTACAGGGATGGCTTCTGTGAGAAGCTGCCAGAAGCTTCCCCTATCTCCAACAGAGCCAATGCCACTTGGCTCCAAGACAGACCCACTGCTGTCCCATCAGCAACAGTGGTAGCACCTCTGTAATAACATATTTAAAAAAGGGTAAAAATTGCTGGGCAACAAACAGCAACCAGAGGAGAGATAATTGAGAACATGTGAGAGAAACAACTTTGCAGACATCAAGGTCAGTGAAGAAGGAGAGGGAGAAGGTGCTCCAAGTACCAGAGCAGAGATTACCCTGCAGCCAGAGGTGAAGACCATGGTGAGGCAGGCTGTACCCCTGCAGTCTGCGGATGTTAACAGTGTGTAGGAAACCAATCGGAAAAACAAACAATCTGAACATATAGTCCTAGCACCATGGCTAACTTGTAATCCCCTGGAAAAAAAGACTGTTTGCTCATGGATGTAGACAATGGCAGGAGATGAAACTCAATAAGGGATCAGGGGGTGGAGATCCCCTGAGCCTTTCTGAGAAATGTCACTCTCAGAGAACACTAGCAAGATGCAAAGATTTTGCATTGAGACTCTGAGCTCTACACTGAAACGAAACTGCTAGCGTGGCAGAAGGGCTGTCCATGATGAACAACAAGCATAAAACGAGAACGTAACCTCGGGGATTCCAGAACGAACTTACCTATGAACTCCCTGTTAGCTGGACCAACGTTGGAATTGGGACTGATTATAGCTATCCATCCCTCTCCTCTCTTTTCTCTCTCTCTTTTCCACCTTTCTCATAATATAAGATATGAACCCCACATGAGTGGTGAATAACAACCAACCCTACACATAACTGTATCCTATTAAGCTTAGCTACTAAATAAATTTGTCTATTTACAGATGTCTAGTACTGTTGCACCTTTATTCCAGTCAAGGGGATCAATGAATCTGAGTCATATTTCCCTCTTTTCTGCCACTGTGTATTCCAACACAGAAAACTGGGATATGCCATAGTCATGGGCAGGAATCTGGGGTGTGACACGGTGGAGCAGATATCCCCCTGCAGTCTGTGGAGGTCCCCACACTGGAGCAGATGGACGTGTCCAAAAGAGGCTGTGGCCCCATGGGAAGCTTGTGCTGCAGCAGGCTCCTGTCAGGATATGTGTGTGGGGAGCATTTTTGGTAGTGGGGGAAGGGGCTATAGTGATGGCCCCTGTGAGAAGCTTCACAAAGCTCCACCGCCTCCAGTCCAGGCTGAGCCAGTTAGTGATAGTGAAATGCCTCTTTGTTTAATATTTATGAGAGGAAGTACTGTTTTGAAAAGAAGAGGGAGGAAAAAACCATGAGGAGAGACCATTGACCTGAACAAAAGACAACAATTGGCCTAAACAAAGAGAGCAATGTTACCATGCGGAAGGAGGAGGAGGGGAGACAGAGAATCTCAGACAGCAGGATCAGCATGCATGAAGAGTAGGAGCAGGTAGAATGAGGTCTCCCTGAAGCCCATGGAAGTTCACCAGCAGAGCAGATACCCATATGTAGGCCATAGAGGACTCCATGCCAGAGCAGAAATGTGTGCCTAAGGGTGGTTGTGACTTTGAGTGCTCGTTTGATGAACAAGGAAACCCCCAGAGCAGAGAAAGGAGTTGCACTGGATTGGAGACCCATCTGCAGCCCATGAACATTCCCATGCTGGAGCCAGGATCTGTGCCTGAAGAGGTCCATGACTCCATGGGAAGCCCGTGTTGAAACACTTTTTTTCTGGACTCTTGTAGCCTGCGGAGAGATCTTATTCCAGAAAAAGTGTCAGAGGTGAACTGACTGCAACCCCTATTGCCAGCTCTCTGTGCCCCTGGGGAGGGAGAAGGTAGAAAAATCGGGAGCAAAGTGATTTGAGACCAGGAAGAAGGGAAGGGTGAGGGGAAGGTGTTTTAAGTTGTGGTTGTTATTTCTCACTATCTTATTCTTATTGACTGGTAAGAAATTAAATTGATTTTTTTTTTTCTCCCAAGTCAAGTCTGTTTTACGTATGACCATAACTGGTGTGTGAGCCATCCCTGTCCTCATTTCAACCCATGAGCCCTTTGTTGTGTTTCTCTCCCCATCTCACTGGGTCAGGGTAGTGAGTGCAAGATTGCATGGTCTTAGCTGTAGGTGAAACCACCACATGAGACCTGTAGACCCATAGAGAGAGGAGCCCACACTGGAGCTGATTTGCTGGAAGGACTTGTGACACTGTGGGGGACCGACACTGTAGCAATTCATGAAGAACTGTAGCCTGTAGGAAGGACTTACGTTAGACAAGTTAATGAAGAACTGTTTCCTGTGGGAGGGACTCCACACTGGAGCAGG
>NW_010312600.1:5252-19501 GCF_000700745.2 Antrostomus carolinensis
CAACAGAAATTACCTGTGATGAACTGACTGAAACCCCCATTCCCCATCCCTCCATGCCACTTGGAGGGAGGAGGTAGAGAAATCAGGAACAAAACTGAGCCTGGGAAGAAGGGTGGGGTGGGAGCAATGTGTTTTAAGATGTAATGTTTATTTCTCATTACATTACTCTAATTTGATTGGTAATAAATTAAATTATTTTTTCCCCAAGTTGAGTCTGTTCTGCCTATGAGGATAATTGCTGAGTGATCTCCATGCCCTTATCTTGACCCATGAACCTTTCATTACATTTTCTCTCCCCTGTTCATCTGAGGAGGGGAGTGACAGAGTAGCATTGCTGGGCACTTGGCATCTGGCCAGTGTCAGCCTATCTCACTGAGACTTTTTCTTCAATAGTATACTTTTTTTTTTTCTTTTTTTCCTAATTTCTCTCTTAACTCTATTTGGAATAATGATAGTTCTCTAACTAGATTGTAAAGGTTTTCTTTACACTAAGTATAAATTGTTGGTTTTCTTTCTTGGCCTGTTTTCTTCTTGCCTGTAACAAGATTTTAAGTTTGACATTTCCTACACATATGCACATAGAGTAGTTTGAGGTGTTCTGTGATAGTCAACCTGGCTTCCAGCTGCTGCTCTGTAGGAGCAAGAGACCATCATGTGATGTGCATCAAATTTATCACCTCCACTTGAATACTTTTGATTTCTTGGGGCAGCCAAAATGGTACTAAATACCTGTGTGTGGACAACTGATTTAAACCTTCGGTCTTTAGACTCTATCTTGGGAAACAAATAAATATAGTCTTGGAAAATACTATTTTTTCCATGAAATTTCAGTGGTTTTAATCTTCTTGACATTCCTGAAATAAGAAGGTTTCTTTTTAACCTTCTGTTAAAGATGAGTAACATCATTGAGGTAAAAATGGTAGTATTCTTCTCTACTAGCTTTTATTCTCTATGAATCATCTGTTAAAAAAAAAAAAAAAAAGTATACCTTAGAAAGCCAAGGGATGAAGACACACACCAGTAGACATTTTGGTACTATCCTATCCTATCCTATCCTATCCTATCCCAATACTCATTTTTTTAAGATACATGAGAGGAATTGGCCTCAGCAGAGGTAACCTAGATCACAGAATCATAGAATGGTATGGGTTGGAAGGGGCCTTAAAAATCATCTAGTTCCAACCCCCCCTGCCATGAGAAGGGACACCTTCTACTAGACTAGGTTGCTCAAAGCCTCATCCAAACTGTCCTTAAACACTTCCAGGGAGGGGGCATCCACAACTCCTCTGGGCAGCCTGTTTCAGTGTTTGACCACCCTCACAAGAAACATTTTTATTCCTAATATCTAATCTAAACCTACCCTCTTCTAGTTTAAAGCCATTACTCCTTGTTCTATCACTACCTACCTTTGTAAAAAGTCCCTCCCCAGCTTCCTTGTAGGCCCCCTTCAGGTATTGGAAGGCCATTATATGGTCTCCTCGAAGCCTTCTCAGGCTAAACAGCTCCAATTCTCTCAGCCTGTCCTCATAGGAAAGGTGCTCCAGCCCTTGGATCATCCTCGTGGCCCTCCTCTGGACTTGTTCTAACTGGTCCATGTCTTTCTTGTGTTGGGGGCCCCAGAACTGGACACAGTACTCCAGGTGGGGCCTCACTATAGCAGAGTACAGGGGGAGAATCACCTCCCTCGGCCTGATGGCCACACTTCTCTTGATGCAGCCCAGGATATGGTTGGCCTTCTGGGCTGCAAGTGCACATTGCCGGCTCATGTTGTCAGGAAAATTAGCAAAACCTATTTTTTCCCCTAACATGACTCGACTGATTGAATAATCTGTCATATAAGAAAATATGAAGACATTTGGCTGAACTTACATATCTGACCTGTGTTAAACAAGAGCTTAAATAATATTTTTTTAAAATAAAAGTATGATTACGTATTTGAAGATAAATTAGCAATAGGCTAAAATATACTGTGAGTTTAAAAAAGATTTTTCTAGAATGTCTGACAACATTCTTCATAAGATTGCAACTTTATAAACTACTAAAATTCATTTAGTGAGTGAGTCGCCTATCTGAGTATTACTAATGCATATGTTGCTAAATAAGAAACTGCTAGTTATACTGGAGACAACTGACATTTACTAATTTTAGTTATGAAGAAGTTACAAAGTGAATAAGGAGTGTGCTCACAGCAAACACTATCAGAAAATATTGAATGGGAGATAATGGTGTAGAGAAATTATTTTTGCTAAGAATCAGTTGTTTTTGAAAAGAGTTTTGAGTTTTGTCTTTTATTTTCTCTAATAAACATTTTCTAATGATTGAAGTTTGAGAAAAATCATAAATAGAGAGAGGAATTGGGTTATTAAATGTATGGATTTAGATGACTCTGAGGATCAGAATGAGAGGAGAATGAATTTTATTCAGAGAAAAGGAGATCATGAACAGTGAAATAGTATGGGAGATGGCATTTTTTTTTGCTTATAAATGACGAGGTGGGAAAAAAAAAAGGCTGTTACAACATGATTCTGAGAAAATCCTGTAAAGGAGTTGGAAGAAAGCAAATTTTTCCCAGAATATATCAAGAATAGAATTGTCATTAATGTGTTAGTGCAATCACAAAAACTTGTGAAATCTCATCTGAATAATTGTATAATTCTGGTAGTCTCCTTGATCAAGAAAATAAAGAAAACACACACTGAAGAGGACTATGGGGAATAATAGACCAGAAATCAGGAGAGTTAAGAAGAATCCAGTTTGAGTTGTCTGGCAAAATGAAGTCTAACCAAATTAAATCAAGAGTTTGAGATAAAGGAGGGAAATGCACTATGTAAGCAAAGAATGATTTCTTTCAAAGAACAGACGTATAAATTGATAGTAAATACATTTAGATGGGAAAATCTCACACATACACACACAAATCTAATCCTCATAAGAGTACTTTTCCTTGGACAATGTCTGATAGAAGGGCTAGAGTAAAAACAAAACCAAAAAACCTACTTTGAATATTAATATAAAAAACGTTGGTAAAAACATGGAAAATGAAAAAAGAGCATGGTTACTTGTCAGGGTAGGATACTGGGTGGCACCACTGAGGAGGGATGTTTCAATCCTACATTTTAACCATTTCAAAAATATGTATCTGCTCAGATGCCCTTCCCTTCAGTTAATGCTGACATAGAGACAGAACACGGTGGGCTGAGGAACCAACATTCACAGACAATGCCTAATTTAAGATAGGTTAAATTAGTTGAGATCAATCCCACCACTTGTCTTGGATTTCATTTGGAAATTAGATTAGAAGCTGCACTGAAAATGACTGAATTTTAAAGAGGCATCATTCTGCTGATGTTCTCTGAAATATTTAACATTATCGACGCTCCCACACTACAGGCAGTGGATGTAATTAGGACATAAGGGATTGTTATTGTCACAAAACAGAGGTGTGATGAACATTAATTTTGGTTTTAGTAGGTTCAAATCTTCCTTTCTACCTCTATCTGGGACCCGAATCATCAGGCAAAAAATAAGCTGGATAGGGATGCATGAGGACTTACTGATGATGTAGCACTTCACTGTAAAAAGTGATGTTTTGAAGGCATTTCAGGGCTATGAAGGAAGAAGCTGTTTCACAGTGGTTAGGACACAGAAAGAATTGTGTGTTTAGGCCCCTTCGTCACTATTTATTTCTGTTTCATCCCACAACTCTGGGAGACAGAGAGAACTCTTATACATCTGGTGTAAGTGGAATATAAGTAATTAGTCTTCTGCATCTGTTGTACCCACTAGACAGCTGCTCCAGAAACTCACACATCTGTTTGGGGAGCCTTATTCTAATTTTGTGACAGATTGCATTCTTACATATCATTCTTCTGATGAAAAAAACTTCTCTGATTTCCTAATTTTACACCTTGATATGGAAAGAAAGCATGTCTGCTTAACATTCATTCTGCTAGTCTAATAAGTCAAGCTGTCCTAGCGTACTCTTACATGAGGAGTTGACTTTCCCCAGTTCTCTTACCTCTTTCTGTTTTGATTCTCTGAATAATTCTTAAGTTAAAAAATATTTTATTCCTTTCCTATTCATTTTATCTAGGAGGATTTAATTTATATCTCTAAGTTTTATCTTTTTTGTTCAAGACAGTAGTTTCTGTTTTTGTGAAGAAGCCTGAATTGTTTCCATTTGAAGTGCAAAGGCTTGTTGCTATTATTTCCATAGTAAATAGGTGTTTTAGATAGGATTCTGAGTTGTGCATCAATCTCATGATGAACTGAAAAAGTGTGTTCTTTAATACAATGTCCTGCTAATAGAGCAAAAACAAAGGTTCATCCCACAAAGTCTTTATTATCTCTATTGTTGGTTCATTTTAAAAAGCAAGATTTGTTTGCCTTTATTTTAGTAGAAATGAAGAAGGCTTTTTATGGGGTTTAACTTTTTTATTTATGCCATCTCACTGCAAAATTCTTTTGCTAATTAGTTCTGGAAAATCAATATGTCAATTGTACAGTAGCTCATGATGAGAAAATATTTTCATAATTGATATAATGAGTACTAAAATACAGACTGCAAATACCTAGCTATACCCATACCAAACCCCCTATACTACAACAAAAAAACCAAAACCTAGCTACACATACAGTCATTGTGGTAAAGCTATTCAGATTACTGTAGATCTCTTAAATTTGCACTAATTTAAGCTATCCAGATGAGGTCAGAATGCTGCAGATGTTTTTTCAGCATCCTTTCATGCTGTAGGAGGACAAAGCTAAGAAAATATATGATGGCTTCAGTCCAAGTATAGTTTTCATGCTGGAGTTATTTTGTGCAAATGAATGTAGACTTGTGTTGCCATGAAGGCTGATGACATACCCCTCAGAAAGATGTCCCACAGATAAATGACAAGATGACAAAGTCACCAGGAAAGAGATTTCAGGGCTAACACCTTTCAGTTCTGGGATCAGTTTTGCTTTCAGTGATTCCCCACAGTGGAATGTTAACAGTCTCCTGCAAATTATGCTTACCTACAACCCAATCCTAGAAAACTCTTCATTTTTTAAGTTCTACAGATTTTGTCCTGTGGACTCTGGGTCTCTAAAGGTGCTGTCATGTGGCTTCTAGTATCACAAATATAGGTCACACCTGAGTAAAATTGAAGAAAAAAACCCCAGACCTTTTAAAAAAGAGCAAGATAAAAATCAGAATAAAAATTTGCTACCAGGTTATGCATCTCTAGAAAGCTTTAATGGCCAGTTTCTCACTGCATTTAATTGTCATCTAACATGGCCCATCAAGTATTTTATGTTGCTTTGTCCCTCAGATGACACCAATGAATGAGCATGTGCCAGCCAAGACAGAATTCGTTTATCATATATAAAAATAAAATCTAAAAACTGAATAGCTGAACTCCTCACAAATCTCAGAATACCTCCCATCCTGACAATAAAATCTGAAAACATTTGTAAATCTATAAATTTTAGATTTGTATCACTACCACAGAAATGTAAAGAAAGGGGGAAAAAAAATACTGTTGCATAGAAAGACAAATAACTGTGATATATAATATGTATTTTTCTCCTCTGTAGTTGAAATGAGAAGTGCTCTATGCCTCTCATTACTTCAATTTTTCACTATGCTTTTAATTATTTTTTTTTTAATTCCAATAGGTTATTCAAACACTCTGCTAATGCCGATTAGTAAAATATTTGCTAATGGATACTTACCAATTTAACACACAGTGAATTTAGGTCTCAATAGTTCCTTATTTTTAAACCTAAGCTATATTTATATTCCAGAAAATTCCTGTGGCAGGAAAGACTGGCCCTTTTCTGTTTCCCCAGTGCCTAATTATCAATTGAAAGGATGGAGGTTTGTACTGGTTTTGGTTTCATTAGACTTAATTTTCTTCATAATGTCTTGTATTAGGCTATGTCCTGGACTTGTGACCAAAATAGTGTTGATAACATACCCATGTTTTAGCTACTGCTGAGTCATGCTTACACAGAGTCAAGGCTTTTTCTGTATCTCACACTGTCCCACCAGCGAGTAGGCTGGGTGTACAAGAATTTGGGAGGGGACACAACTGGGACAGCTGACCCAAACTGACCAAAGGGATATTGCATACCATATGATGTGTTCAACAATAAAAGCTGAGTGAATAAGGAGGAAGGGATAATGTTTGGGGTTCTGACATTTGTCTTCCCAAGTAACCACTATGTGTGATGAAGTCCTGCTTTCCTGGAGATGGCTGAACATCTGCCTCCTGATGGGAAGTAGTGAATTAGTTTTGTGTTTTGCTTTGCTTGTGCACACATCTCTTGCTTTGCCTATTAAACTGTCTTTATCTCAATCTTTGAGTTTTCTCACTTTTACCCTTCTGATTCTCTTCCCATCCCACCGTGAAGGAACAAGCGAGTGTCTGTGTGGGGTTGAGCTGCCTATGGAGGTTAAATCACAAGGTTTCTGTTAAATCAGACAAATCATAAAAGAGTAGTCTGGATCCATTACTTCCTATAAAACAATATTTTCTTCAGAAATTCACAAATATTTGTGGTCTGGATTTTTGGATATTTGGAGGCACCCATTCTGCTTGGAAGACTAGAAGATAATAAGACAGAAGTGAGTGTTCTGTGAATTGAAGAGGATGGAAGATGGGAGAGAAAAAGTTTTTTGCTAGAAGATCAAAATAAGATTTTAAACTGGAATTGAATCATGAGTAGAAACTAAAATATTAAACCAAACTAATATTATAATAAAAAATGTGAAGGATTTATCAGCCCTGAAAAGACTGTAGGGATTTGTTGGAGAGGTGTTTATGCTAATAAACTGGATGGGTATTAAAAATAAAGACATTCCATCTTTGGTGGCTTCTCTGACTGAGAAAAGTGAAACCAGCAGAACCTGACAGTGTTATGGTAAGATCCTCTTAGAGAAACCTCTGTAAGATTAAGTGCAGGATTTGTGCTTCATTTAGGACAGTTAGGGGGGGAAATAATAACTTCTTCAGTAATCAGTCTATATGTAAGTGTATTAAAAACATAGCAGATTAAAAAGCCCTTTGCAGCCGAGATGATCTGAAACAGTCCTTTAACCATGAAGCATAAGTACCCTAAATTTAGAAGAGGACATTGAAGGTTTGCCCTCTGAAGGAAGAGGTAGTTCCTAACACTTAAAAGTGAATGGTCTTGAACAGACCATTCCTTATGTTAATCAGCATATTACTCATTTTATGCAAGTCTGACTCAATTCCTCTGAGACAGAAGGACTGAATGCAAAATCATTTTTTTACTCCTTACCACTTTCCTCAACCTCTTATGAATTCCTACTAGAGTCTCTTGAAGTAGCCTCTTGACAGTTCTTTTAAGTGAATCTTGATCTTAGGATCACTGAGTATCATTTAATGTGATTAGAGCATCTCTTCATACAGAGCTGTACTTCCATGTCGTGGATATGTTTTTTGTTTTGTTTTGGTTTGGTTTTTTAATAAACTTTTTTCACTTCCTTATTCTCCAGAGATATTCTATTTGTTTTTGGTTTGGTTTTTTTTTTTTTTTGTTTTTGGTTTGTTTTTTTTTTTTTTTTTTTTTTTTTGGTTGGTTGGTTGGTTGGTTTGGTTCTGTTGGGTTTCTGTTTGGTTTTTTTTCAAATCTTCACAAAGATTTATGACTGACCTGGAGCTCTGAAAACAAGCCAATAGTCCAGGAGAATGTGGAAGTTTACTAATTCTTTCAGAAAAAAAAAAAAAAAAAATTAAATAAAACAGCAGTTGACTCTTAAGACTATATCATTGCTACTGATGCATCACTGACCTATTCAATCTTAGTTTTTTAAAAACTGTTGTATCACCAAAGGTCTTTCTCTATGAAGTGGAGCTTTCTACTTGATTTAGGTCACTTAAGATGGCAGAGGGAGAAGTTAATGTAAAATCATATATCTTAAGTTTTGTTGTCTTTATTTGTTCTCTCATTTATTGCTAGGTCAGAATGCTAAATGAGAGCTATATTCATACAAGACAATACTGATATTCAAACATGCCACCATCACATTGATCCCTTTTTTATTTTCATGTTGCTGCAACTTTATGCTTCCCTCAGATTAACAGCACCAAATACTTTGATGGGCTGCAAAATAGTCCTCTCATTCCCTGGGAAACTACTCTGGCATCCTTTGAATGAGTGTTCAAGGTGAGATACTTCTGATAGTGAGAAACTGGGATCCTCATCAATGTATGCAAGGAATATATCAACTTCATTGCTAGGGTTTTTCTTTCTTTTCACAGCAACTAACTTGTGGGACTAGGAAGGACCACCAAGTCTGATAATAAACCTTATTGTTGAGATTGTCCTTCAAAGCTCCTCCATCATGTCAGTGCCACTCAGAATTTTTTTGCCTGCTGTTTCCAGGATCTGGTTTTGGTTCATAAAGTAACATTTCCATCTGAAAAAGTAATGTCCCCCCACCTAAACTGCTGCCTAGATGTAACTGAAAAGGAAAAAACAAACAACCAACCAACCTAACAAAAAGCCAAAGCATGCCAGTTCTTCCTAGTGAAACCCACCCCTGTGACACTTTCATTTGCTTCCCTATCTTGGGAACATCACTCGAGAGTTTTTATTCCAACACTGGTTAGAGAATATGTTGGATAACAGAGTGAACAGCAAATGATGAACACTTATAAAGCTGTACAAAGAGGAAAATCAAAGGTGGAAAATGAAGAACAAGCTACTTGACAGGCAGTCTATGTCCCCACATTGGAGAGTAGTCTATGGGGTGTGGACATTAGCAAAAAGTGGCCAGATATTTCCCTGGGCTGTAAAATAAAGTTTTCTCAAGTCAATAGAGAAGGGATGAAAGAAACAAAAGGGGAAAAAAAAAGAAAAAAAAAGGAATTTATTCAAGTGAAGGGTTAGAAAGAAGGAATTACAGTTAGTATTTCTGTGCTCATATATTATCAAATCAGAAATGGGATTGATCCTGTTTCAGCAATCATTCAGTGTTGTTGATAGTAGGAGTCCATGTTGTGATTGCTTGCATTTTAGGCTTGCTTTGTGCCATTGTGAGGCAGATAAGCTACTCCAAAGCATTTGACCAACAGGTTTACCAGCAGGAAAAAAGGACTATTTTTTTCCTGTAGTTGAAATCCAAGCAGAGCCTTGCCAAAGAGAAGGAAAAACAGACGAGTCTTGTTTTTACCCCTTATTTTTGTTTTCTTCTGAACCAAAATATTAGGCAGCCACAGGAACATGTGTCTTATTTGGACGTTGTTAGGTGTCAGGAGACCTGGATATGTTGGCTTGTGGGTTTTTTTATTTGCTTTTCTGTCAGATTCCTTTCCAGGTGTTTTTTTGGTATATAGAAAGTCACAGTGGTGTCCTTTCCTTAAGTTCATACCACTCATTACTTTGGCAATAGGAAAAAGTTTCTTGTCCTGTCCAGAAGCTATTAGCTTTTAAGTTCATGTCTTGGACTCCTGTAGGAATGGAGTTGCTTAACCTTTTTGCTGTCATTTGTTCAAGTGAACATGTGATGTATATGTGTTCCTACACTGTAAAGGTTTCCCTACTTGATATTTCCTGATATTTCTTCTTTCTTTAACCAATTCTTGATTATTTCAGAAGAAAAGTCAGTCGTACTTAATCTTGGTGGCTTCTTAAAACAAAGAAATGAAGGCCAACAGCTAGATAGTTATTATCTTCCTGAAGAGAAAATTTCTGGATGAGCCAAAAGCAGTTTCCTTCTAGATTCACCTGAAGAAAGAAATTGTGAATGTCAATCCATGGAAAGAAAAACTGAAAGGAAAACCTCTGTCTCTTTTAGACTGCAGAGGGAAGAAAAAAAAAAAAAAAAAAAAGAAAAGAGTCATAGAGACAAAAGAGGATATTGGAATCTATTCATGAAAGTTAAAGACTACCAAATAATAGAAACAAATACGTCTGTTAATATGCATGCAAGTAAGTGTTTGCTGGATCAGAGCAGTCATGAATATTCAGATGATCATCAAATGTTTTAAACTTGTAAATATTTAACTTACTATCTTGCTCTAGTTTGTGTTTTCATTTTCCATAAGTTGTTTGCTGGTTATTACTTGTTTTGTTATAAAGCAGAAATTTCAGTGATCTATTATCCAGTTCAAATAATACTGTATAGAGTCCATGTAATAAATTTATGCACTGTTTATGAGCAATCCACAGAAAAATTGTTCTTCTCATGAAGTTTCAATGCCAATGAACAAAAGACATCACAAGCTTTAGGACTAGCTTGTGCATAACAGTACTAAATAATTGAAGTACTGGATTCACAAGTACTACTTGACCAGTTTTAGTTGCAAGGAATCTGGTTTTCATTTCTTTGTCCAGGAGGAAGGGAACCTGTTTCACATATTTTCAGATCACAGTGTTAATTTTTGTTTGCCTTTTGTATTTGGAGAACTGTTTCTTTTTTTTTTCACCTGAAGCCTACACAAACCTGTATGGGAAAATAAGGCCTCTTCCCCAGTAGGAAATGCCCCAGTGTCCTACAAAGATAGGTTCTGTTTTGGTCTAAATGGGGAACATGGTGAAATTTATGACATCAGTAAATGATGCGTAATGATATGTGTTGAACAGAACAGTCTCAATGGGGATAAATCTGTATCTATATACAGGCCAAGTAATGAAAACAACTCATACTACAAATATTTAAGATATTTAAATGCCTGTGAATAAAGAAAAGTCGTAGACTTTAGGTTAGCTTGTTCATAAAAATTTAAATTATGAAAAATGTGCATGTGTACAATGGGAAAAGCCACATGTGAAAGGTGTCCTTCCTCATCTGACTGTACTACAATAGCCTTGCCTTGAAGAGCAATGATATCTCTCTCCAAAGAGATGAATCTCAATGCAAAAACCTAGGAACAGTGCCTGAACAACAGGTAATGTTTCTACCACTGTAGCAGGGAGAGTTTGAGATTGAGTATAGATTGCCATAGAGTTGTGTGGTGGTTTGACCCACAGTGGGACCATGCAGTCCTGCATTCACTCCCCCAACCCCATAAGATGGGATGGGAGTCACAACAAAGGGGGCACGGGATTAGGAACGAAGGACGGGGACAGCTCGCTCACCAGTTATGGTCACAGACAAAACAGACTCAAACTTGGGGAAGAAAAATCAATTTAATTCATTGCAAATCATCTGAGTAGACATAAAAAACACATCTTACAACACCTTCCCTCACCTCTCCCTTCTTCCTAGGCTCAAATGACTGTTCCCAATTTCTCTACCTTCCCCCCCAGCAGCACAGGGGGCAGGAATGGGGTTACAGTCAGTTCACCTCTGCCATTCTTCCCAGCATGAAAGTCCAGGAACAAGGTGTTCCAAAGCAAGCTTCCCATGGCATCACGGACCTCTTTGGGCTCAGCTCCTGGTTCCAGCATGGGGACATCCATGAGCTGCAGACTCACCCCCCACTCTGGGGGTCCACCCCTGCTCTGGCAGCAAGCAACTCTTGGGATTACAATTCCAGTCACACTTGGCCTCAGGCTCAGCTTCTCTGCTCCAGAGTGGAGTCCTCCATGGCCTACATGTGGGTCTCTGCTCTGCCACTTAATATCCATGGGCTGCAAGGGACTTTGTCTTCTCCTACTCCGTACGGTAGAACTGGGTGTGGGTCTCTGTCTTTCCCTCTCCTCTTCTTCCCTCTGGCAATGAAGCTATCTCTCTGTCTGTCTGTCCTTTGTTTAGGCCAATGGTCATCTTTTGTTAGATCAATGGTGTCTCCTCCAAGTTCACCCCCCACCTTCTTTTCAGGACAGTCCTTCCCCTCACAAATATGGATTCACAGAGGCATTTCTCTAGTGCTCATTGGCTCAGCCTGGGCTGGGGGTTCTCCGCCTTGGAGCCAGGGGAGCTTTTCACTCTCACAAGGTGGCCCTTCCCCCACTACCAAAAAAATGCCTCTCCCCACCCCTCACCCCGCAAACCCACCACAAGTTGCTGGACGTATTTTCATTTTAGTGTGAACTTTTTGTGCAAATGTCCAATTATTCCTTGTCTAGACTGTGCATGCTCCTCAGAAGTAGTTTGCAAGTGCAACATATTACAGTCCTTGATATAGCCTAGTTTAAATATACATTTTAAGATCATACAGTGCTGATAAGTTCCAAAAATAAAGAAAGGTGTAAACAGAAGTGTCAGCCAGCACTTCTGGCTCTTGAAAAGACAGTTTGAATTAAAATAAGAGACTCCTAAAAGCATAAAGACTGCCCGAGGAGGAAAATGTCAGATTGCATGTCACATGAGTGTGCAGCTTACTGATACTTACAAGACCAACTCTTATCTCACAAGGGAATACACTAAAGACCAGAGTGACTCTGATGGAGGTCAGCGTAAGATGAACACTTTCTCTGGGAAGTGAGTAGCAATATCAGTGAACCCATAGCCCTGCTCCTGAGTGTGTTATGGCCTTTAATATGAGACAAAATAAAAGTATGAACAACTGTTAACATCACAAGCATTTGAGAGTTTTTCCAGCTGCAAGAATCTGAAATGAGTGTGGAAAAAAATATTACCTGAGATATTATAGTTCCCATTGCTGTCAGGTACCAGTAAGCTAATGCATCAAATGGGTAAGCAAATTATCAAACCCAATGCACTCCTCAAATCCACATTTATTGTAAAAAACAACTGCTTCCTTTACTAATGAACAAAATCACTAAAAATTAATTTACAGCTCAGCCAGCATCATAAATTATTTAAAATTGATATGTGTCTAGCCCTTCTTGCACTTAAATACTAATGCAAGTTATTTAGCCAAATCCTCAGCTAGTATAATTGACTTAGCTGTCCTGAGTTTGTTTGATCTATGATTATTTGCACAAGCTATAAGTCTAGCTCACTGTATAGACAGATGTGGTCTGGGTTAAAAAACAGACAGTAACGTTCTTATCTGCTGATGTAACTGTTGCTTTCATATGGATCAGATGATGGGTTGCTGGATCATTTGGGAAAAAAAGTTCAAAACATATTTTTATTAGCTTTTGTGCAAACACTGTAAAATCTTATTGCTATGATGCTCATAAAAAGGACCTGAGCTAAACCTTATCAAGTTTCCCATTGATCTCAATGGATTTTGTAGCCTAAAGGGAAAGAACTTAACCCTGCATGAAGTGAAATAAATTTAGATTTAGATTTTATGCACCTAAAAATGGATATAGTAACTTAATAGTTTATTTTGAAAAAGTTCCTAAGAATTTAAAATCTATTTAATTTTTTTTAATTTATTTATTTCCTCTGAGGGAAACAGCATTGCAAAATAAGCCTTTTTATGGATTGTGTGAGGAAAACAAAACAGAACAACTATTTGAAATATCTGTTGCTGAATACCTATTAGAAGCACTAAGAGATATATTAAAAAAAAAACAGAAGAAGAAATCTTATAATTTTTTTTTTTTATTTTTTTGCATCCAGTGCATTCATTAACAAGTAGCAATCAAATTTTTTTTTTTTTTTTTGTTCACTTATTATTCTGGTTTCTGTTGTGTGGCACTATCACAGCTACAGAATGAATGCTATTATGGTTGTTAGGAAAACAGCTCCAATCTTAAAACCTCTTACATAATATGTAGTTTTATAATTGCTTACATTTAATACAGATAACATTTGAGTTTCACAATTTACATTGGTGGCTCATTCTGAGTACATAATTATTACATACATTTTAGGTTATCAGTTAACATATGCTGTCATAATTATGTCCACTGTTAAAAACTGGAGTGAGTGTAGGTTTTGTACCTGTGCTAGTAAAATGTGAGTGACAGTTTTTCAAGATTATTTCATTGGCTATGCTTAAAATCGTTTTACCCATAGGTATAACAGTGAAATCTTGCTAATAACTCAAGGTAAAGACTGTTAAAACTTAGCTGCTAGAAACTAGGTTAAAAAAAGTTTGACCGGAAGGAAATTAAATTTATTACTTTAACAGAAAATAGGATTACAGGGAAGTTGACATGAGCTACAATACAAAGAGGAATACAAGGATATGAGAAACAAGTATAATATGCAAACATGCAGAGTTAGTACTAAAACTTTAAATACTATATTCCTTTCATGAAGGTGACTAAAAGCAAGAGTTAAGCATGTAGGCATTACATGTAAGTCATATACTTCCTCTAGGTTATTTCCCTTCCTACTCAATAAATGTATGGGAAGGGAAGGGAAGGGAAGGGAAGGGAAGGGAAGGGAAGGGAAGGGAAGGGAAGGGAAGGGAAGGGAAGGGAAC
>NW_010312600.1:19563-43169 GCF_000700745.2 Antrostomus carolinensis
GCATGTAGGCATTACATGGAAGTCATATACTTCCTCTAGGTTATTTCCCTTCCTACTCAATAAATGTATGGGAAGGGAAGGGAAGGGAAGGGAAGGGAAGGGAAGGGAAGGGCACAAGTGGATCCATTTGAAAAGATTGTGGTAGTGTTATCATTCATTTTTCAAATAATCCAGTGGGCAGGAGTGCATACATTTGAAACAGATATCTTGATTCTAGATCCTCTTCCAGCTAAAGAATTTCACATCTACAATTTACATCACCCATAGGCTAGTACCTTTTTGATAGTCAGGGTAACCTTTAGTCCAGCAAAACAATATAAGGCCTGGTAGAGCAGAAAAGACAAGATTTGTAAATCAAGACTAAAATTTTGTCAGTATCTGTGTTTTAGTGTCTGGGGCATTAATGTAGGAAGTCTTCAGGTTCCTGCTTTGAGGATTACTTCTATCTCTTGCTTGTTTTTTTGGAAGGGAGTGTAGGTTTGGGGTTTTTTTAGAGATACATTTTATTTAATCATTTTTGTTTCAGAAGAAATGCATAAGAGGTACTGAAAAGAGGGACCGGAGCTCTGTTTTCTGAATGGTTGCATGCTTCAGCTATTTCAGTACACAGTTTTGCTCCCTCCTCTTTGATCTTGTCTTTGATTTTGCACTAACAGAAGTCTTGAAAAGTAGCTTCTAACCAGAAATGCCTAAAACCTGGTGATTAGATCTCTCTCCTCTCATACATGAGTGAACTATATGGGATTTTTGGGGGTTTTGGGGGGTTTTTTTCAGATCTTAGAAGCCCTCAAATCTTCATTTTACACTTTGTCAATGAGAACTACAACTCCAGTCTTCTGTAAGAAAAGGGAGAAGGTATCCATTCCTATCCTATTTTATAAAGAGCTTACTTTAATTCATAGTTTTGTTCAGATGAAGGCAACTGGATTATGGACACTGCATATTTGTACTGTTACATTTTCAATGCATTTAACAGAATTAGCCTGTACTATGCTTGGCACATGACTATAGCTACATTATTCAAATTTAGACCAAAGAGTAGGGAAAAATACTGAGGTTTCCAGAAGATTAGGTGCATGCTTGTTTGTTTATTTGTTGTGTAGTGCAGGTGTGAACATATTCTTAAAGTTTTTGTTTCCAGTCCTTAAACAGTCTTTTGGGACTAATCCTCAGTGGATAATAGCTGGGCTGGTATTTGAGGAGTAGCTTCCTTTGGGACATCTTTTTGCATCTTCTCTCAAATGG
Source organism: Antrostomus carolinensis (assembly GCF_000700745.2). Classification (NCBI taxonomy): domain Eukaryota; kingdom Metazoa; phylum Chordata; class Aves; order Caprimulgiformes; family Caprimulgidae; genus Antrostomus; species Antrostomus carolinensis. The sequence goes on from NW_010312600.1 coordinate 20,809, forward strand.
ATTCTTTGACCTTGAAAAACAGACTAGGAGGCTTATATCTATACTGTAAAAAAAAAAAAAAACCAAAAAAACAAAAAACACATATTTTTACTATAATACAAAGGAATTTAAGAATTATACTTACCCTGACATTTGGGCTAGATTTTAAAGTAAGTCACTTTTCAAAAATTATTTTCTTTATTACTTATTTTATTTTGGTTCAGCTGAGATACCCATTTCCTACATGTATTTATAGCCTGACATTGGATTTTCTTAGTATAAGCAAAGAAATTGCAAGTGTTTCAGTCTTTAAAAATTTAATTGGATCTATTTTTGAATCTTAGTTTGACCGTACAGTGCCCAGAGGGAGCCACAGAAATGTCTTCAAATGACCTGAAATAGTATTTCTATTCATAAAAACGTCAGACCTTTACAGTCCAATATCTCATAGCTCTGCAGGCTAAAAGTGAGTGCAAGTCTCACGGGTACAATGCTCTTCCCAGTGGAACAAAGTGCTTCACTATGGTATTACAGGAAAAAAAAAATAAAATAAAAGAATTTTTTTTAATTTATTTTTTTTAATATATATAAAACTTTTACCTTAAGAAAACAAACAAAGAAACATGCAGACCAGTAAAGAAGAGCATAGCTATAACAAAAACTAGACATTCATTTTACTTATCCTAAGCTTGAAACATGTTCTTGTATTGTGAGAAGACAACAGTTAAGGGGTTGCTTTTTGTCACAGAATAAAAGTTCCCTTGACATCGTGGTCACTGTTTTATAAACAAGTCATTTTAAATTGTTAAGGGATCTGACTATAAGAAAAATCTTATCAAGCTAAGGGGCAGCTTCAGCTGTCAGAAGTGTATGTGAGATATACTAGAAGCAGACATGCCCTCTCTATGTAGGTAGTGTACACCACTTCAGTTTCTAGGTTATTACTGCATAGTGAATAAAAGACATAACATTATCTGAAAAAAAACCAACATTCATTTGTTTCATTCCTCCTCCAATTCTCAAAGACAAAAAACATAGGATTGGTACCTTCTCTTTCACAGCAAATTTAATTATAACGTTAATCTTTAAGACAACCTGACTTCTGTTCTCATTTCTCACAAATGTCTTCATCTCGAGCCAATATCTATTTTGTTGGGGGTTTTTTGTTGTTTTTTATTATTATTATTATTATGACACTATTTCCTCCTCTTTATATTTTTATATGTAAAATAGTAATGTTTTCTTTCCCATTGTGTTCAAGTGTCTTCTTACAGATGTTTTAAACCCTCTTCCACCTTTAGGCTGTATTTATAGTCTCTGTACCCATCCTTTCTACTAGCTGTATCTCAGACATTGAATGAAGGCAGACCTGGCAGCATTCAGAAGTTTTAGTGGTAACTGAACAAAATCAAGTACCAGAACTAAAAGGAACCAGAAAAACAACAACAACAAAAAAGAAACAAAACAATACAAAACAACCAAATAAACAAACAAACAAAACCCCAAACATATAAACATGAGACTCAAAGGAATTTTAGATAATAGTAAAAACTCAACAAATCTCAAATTTTTAGATAAATCAGGGATAATCCAAAAGCCATGAAAAAGCTCTTCACTAAGTAAAGAGGGGGTGCCATTAGGAAAGAAAACAGCTGGAAGGTAATTTAATTTCTGACAAGCATCCATTAACTGGAAAACAAGTTAATGTTTTTAATAGTTTCAGCTAATTTTGGCAGAGGGGTTTAACTATGCATCCATAACACATGAGGAATACAAACCACGATTTTAATCTGGGGAAAAAAAACCAAAACCAAAACAAAAACACTCCCCTGTTAAGTCTTAAGATTCTTATAGACACATTGCTTTCCTAGGTTATGTATTAAAGGTAGAAGACTCTCCTTGGTCATAAACTCTTAACTTCATTCTGCACTCTTTTGAGACACTCCTGAAGACCTAGATAATATTTACAAACTTTTCCTTACTTGTGTTGGATCCCTGAGCCTTCAGGTGCAGAACCTCTTACTAAGATTATATTACAAATTGTTTCATTGTGCATTTTGATATATATTCTAAATATAATTTAAATAAGCTTACAGTGTGGATAAACTTATTCTAAGCAATATATTTTACCCATATACTCTCCTTCATTTACTATTTTTATTTCAATGCTACTACAAGAATTTCAGTTTTTACACCTGTGTACAAGGGTAAAAATAATTAAATCACGTTCCTATTCAGAATAATAAACCATTTATTTATTATAATTTATTATTATTTATTTATTATAATCACTACAGGAAAACAAGCCAATAAAAAAACTACTACATGAAATGTTGATAGAAACATTTATATAATAAGGGACACAGGGTAATGTGTTTCTATTCAAAGTCTCCAAAATCACAGTGTCCTATAGTTCCAAAATGTTCAATAATTTTGATATGCTGATGTTAACAGAAAATTTGCAGAAGCTAACTGATACAGCCCCAGTCTGATTATGTGCTGTCCCGTCTTCTGACAAGAGTTTTGAAACTCCAGATGCTACCAATTAACCTTCTTTCAGCTCTCATTTTGTATTTTATTGACTGATGGTTACTCACATTCACAAACTATGATTATGCAGTAGGTCCAGAACTATGAGTAGTTCAGCTCTTCCAAACCCAGAAGACAGAACAAGGAGGTTTTTTCCTACTCATTTATTTATTTTTTTTTTTTAGGCAATAATGCCCTTTGGTTATCTGTGCTCTGCTTTTTGTGAAACTATCTTCTGTCACAGAGAGATACCTTACGGATGATGCTGGCTACAGAAGGCCAAAATATGTTTTGTTGAGTCTAGGGCACCAGCAGAAGAGCAGTGCCTGTAGCCATTACTTCTTTCCATCTGTTCTGTCTTCTTGATGTGTTTGTGAGTCACGTTGAAGTCTCAGAAGTGCTTGGCATCATCAGTCAGTTAAAGAAAGAGCTGTTTGGTGTCCAGATGTTACATTTATTTTCCACTGGAGGAAACTCGGCTAGCTGATCCTGTTAGTATGGTCAAGTGGTGTACCTTTCTGTTGAGACAGAAGTTAAAGGGGCAGCCAAGTGGAGAAATTAAGGAAAAAACCCAACAGAAAAAAAAAAAAAAAAAAACCCAAACCCAGTGACCTTAATATGATATATTAAAATTAAGATAATTTTCACATGGACTGTTTATCTCATCTACTGCTAAAAAATATTTTAATATGAGTCCATCTGTTAACTTTACTACTTTTTGTTTTCTTTCTCATATGTCAATATCTAAACCTACAAAGTCTCTGTATTCTTAAACAAACCTGCTGCTTCTCATCGCTATTTGTTCAAGCATCAAACTGTTCTGTTTCGTGTAGAAACTGGTTTTGTTTATATTATGCCATTGGCATGGAACACTTTTCTTCAATTAAACATGAATTTTACAAATTGAAAAATATCAACATAAACATTTCTCAATGTATTTATTTACTTACAGGCAGAACATTCATTTAATTCTCTGATTTAAATACACATACATACACACACACACATAGAGAATTCCTTCACTGAGATAATGTTTTAAAAATGCATTGATAGGCATAATATAGAATTAATTTTCAATGTTACCTACATGCAACAGAAAATTATTTTTCTACCTTTCACTCAATTATTCAAACTTATTAAGAAGTTTATTAGAGAGCTATAGTGCTAGTCTTCTCCAATTCCCTATTACAATAACTTAATTTAATATTACGGTATAGGTTTTTTTTACAGAAAGACAGTATTTTTCAGTTATCTTCACTGGTTGATAGAGGACTTGAATGCTGTGAAATTCCTGGGCTTGATGGGATTGGGGGACAATGACTTTGTCTTAACATTTTTGCACACAGCTATGTAAGATGTTTAAGGTTTCAGTGGGGCTCTGGTTTGTAACGGTAAGCACACTTGTACAGATTTAGAGCATTGGGCATGTCTTCATTTTTAACTTCAGTGTTTTTTTAAGAATGGTTTCCACGCTGGACATCTTGCAAAAAGTAAATACATGTAATAAGTTAACACTTAAATACTCACTTCAGTAATTAAGACCAATTTAAAGGATGCATTTATACTTGTCTTCAAGTGTTTTCTTTATTCATTCTCCATAAAAGCTAGGAGTCTTCACTCTCCTTATACTCAAAAGAATAAAACAGTGAATTTCACAGGACAAATCTTTTCTAACTAACATTTAAAATAGTTCAGATAAATCTCTTATTTTTCTCCTCAGACTGAAAAGACTAGATTTCTGTCTCAGACATGGATACTTCTATGCTATGGCCGTCTAAAGTTCAAATTTTTACAAAAGTCACTGGAAAATGTACAGCATCAAGCTTAGGGTGTTTAGTTAATAGATATGACAACCGCAGATTCTCATCTGGAGAAAATGAGCTTCATTTATCTAACACTGTGTCATATTATTATTATTATTTTTTTGATTATTTTTTCCCCCCTGTAGGGGGGAATAAATAAACTTTATTTTCCATCTACGGAAGTACAACTTAAAAAAATATTTATCACTAAGATAAACACAGCATTAAGACCTCAATCTCCTTTTTCTTCTGACGTATGTTGCAGAGTTAGAAATACTTAATCGGACAAATCACAGTATAAAATCATCCTGCTTTTCTGCATACTTTGATTCAATAGTTGACACACAAGAAGTAAGTATGGATCAGTACAAAACTTGATACTTACATAACATGGAGCCATAGCCATACTTTGCTGCTACATCAGAGTTTCCTCTTGTAGAAGTACAATTACACAGCATTATTGCCATAGTACTTTAGATAAAGCTACAGTGATCATGGAATGGTTTGTGTTGGAAAGGACCTTTAAAGTTCATCTAGTTCCAAACTCCCTGCCATGGACAGGGCCATCTTCCACTAGAACCCATTGCTCAAAGTCCCATCTAAACTGAGTTTGAACACTTCCAATGATGGGACATCCACAGTTTCTCTTGTTTACGTCTGATCGAAATCTACCCTCTTTCAGTTTAACAATGTTGCTCCTTGTCCTGTCATTGCAGACCCTATTAAAAATTCTTCTTCATTCTTGTAAGCCCTACATAAGTATTGAAATGCCACAATCAGATCTCCCTGGATGCTTCTCTTCTCCAGGCTGAACAACCCCAACTCTCTCAGCCTTTCTTCCCAGGAGAAGTGTTCCAGCCCTCTGATAATTTCCATGGTGCTCCTCAGGATCCATTCTAACAGAACTATATCTGTGATGTATTTGGGACCCCAGAACTGGATGCAATACCCCAGGTGGGTGTCCCACAAGAGCAGAATAGAAGGGGAGAATCACCTCCCTCAACCTTCTGGCCATATTTCTTTTGATGCAGCCCAGGATACAACTGGTTTTCTGTGCTGCAAGTGCACATTGTCAGCTCATGTCCAATTTTTCATCCACCAGTATCCCCAAGTCCTTCTCTGCAAGGTTGTTCTCAATCCAGTCATGCCCCAGTCTGTACTGATACTGAGGATTCTCTAACCCATAATGAAGGTCTTGCACTTGGCATTGTTGAACTTTTTGAGGTTCATGTGGGCCCAGTCCTCAAGCTTGTCAAGATCCCTCTATATGGTATTACTTCCTTCAAGTGAATCAGCTGTACCACTCAACTTGGTGTCATCTGCACACCTGTTGGGGGTGTGTACTTGATCCTATTGTTTATGTCATGAATAAAGGCATTGAGCAGTATCAGTCCCAATATAGACTCCTGGGGGACAATGGGGATTTGGAAGTAGAGTATATTTCTGCATTCTTATCCTGATTTTTTCGATCTTCTGAATATCTCAGAAATGGGATGAATTTATAACACTGCTCTAGAAATATCAATATTATCACCAAGTGAGCAGACATGTCTACATGGCATGATGCCATGGCAGAGAAAATAGCTTTGTCTCAGGAGCCTGTTGCAACAGGATTAATTAGATCAAGTGGACTTGTGGTTTGGCGTTTCTGTTTTTCTTCCAGTTCTACAATTAAATCTAGATCTAACTTGTGCATTTGTGAAAAATGCTCCCTTTTATGTTGTTGAGGACACCATAGATTCGATTAAATTTTTCTTTTTTTTTTAATATGTTTTTTGTTACATGAATACTTACACACTTATCTTGTCCATTTTATGCAAGAAAATCTAATGTTCTTGTTCAATATATAAGCTGTATGGCATACAGGAATGCACAAGAAACACACACAAAAAAAAAAGGGGAAAAAATCTTCCTTTTAAATAGCTGTTAGAGTACTTTTCTGATTTTTCTTTATTTTGTTCCCTTCTGCAAGGAGAAGAATAACTTAAATAATAAGAGCCTCAGTAAATGTAGCAGCTCTGGCAATTTGGCGTCTCTCATAATTTTCCTTGATGACGGCTTATAATGACATACACTGTTATGTTGCCAATTCTCATTAGCATAAGCTAGCAGAACATTAATGCTGTCATTTTCTTCAGTCACTGTTTTAACTATGACATGGCATTACACACTTGTTTTAAATCAAGCATCTGATCTTTGTGCCTACAACCAAGCTGAAGAATGTTTGTTGTATAGTTTAGTAAGCAAAAAACAATATTTTGTTATTTACCCAGAAAAAAGAAGTTGATCATGTGAAAAGGATATCTTCTTTTCAGCTTTAATGCCTGTACTAAATCTTTTTTTCCAATATTTGAAACTACACTTTTTGATAAAATACTTAATTGTTTTTATAAATAATGAATTCTCTAAGACTTATGAAAAGAAAGTGTTCATTAGCCTACATTGTAACAAAAAAAATAAAATTGCTTTTTTAAATTTCATTCATAAAATTCCTATTATAACAGTAACTACAACCTGTCTATTAATGTCAAATAAATCACAGAGTATTGTTAATAGTATTTTTTAAGTTTACTACTGTTTGATACAGATAAAAAGTGAGACAGTTGGGATTTTTCTAAGTTTTAACTTTTTTTTTTAAAGTAATGAGTTCAGTTTTTAAGATCATGTTCACATTTCAAATATATTATTTTCCTGAAAATGCTACAAGAAATATGATGTCCATGGTATGTACTTTCAGAAACAAAACAATACTCTATGATTTATTTGATGACTACACAATCAAGAAAGTGTATTTCTAGATTAAAAAGAGGGAATGATGTTGAACTTTTAAGAGCTCTAAGCAGTCAACGGTTAAAGATCTGTAAAGAGGAATTAATTTTAGTTCATTAGGGAGCTGTTAACTAAAGCTGAATTGCTGAAATACAAACTTATATGCATGTAGAAAAAGAACAGTTTTAACTGATTTTTTAGTAGTATGGCTTTTTGATAGACAGTCCTCTTAATATATAAGGCTGCAAACAAAAAGCTCTAAACTGAAGCCTTTGCTTTGGATGTCAGACTTGCCATACAGTTCTGTAATCTAGAAACTATTTGCAGAATATTGAGGTGGGAGGAATTTGAGAGAAAGATTTCTGGGGAATAAAAGAAAACAAACTCCTATTTTGCTTTGTAAAAAGAATTTTTACTTTTCTTCCAACTTACCCCAAGACAGAGAACAGTGGAAAATGTGGCATTTAGAATAAAATAAAATTCAAAAATGGCATATTTCAGACTCCAGCCAAGGTCTAGTAACCATCATATTTCAGTTCTTCTCCATTTTTTATTTTTTTTTTTTTTTTTCTCTTTACGGGAAAAGAATCATAGAATCATAGAATACCTCAAGTTGGAAGGGACCCATAAGGATTACCAAGTCCAACTCGCTGCTCCTGACAGGACTACCTAAAACTAAACTGTATGACTAAGAACATCATCCAGACACTGCTTGAACTCTGACAGGTTTGGTGCCATGACCACTTCCCTGGGGAGCTTGCTCCAGTGACTCACCACCCTCTCAGTGAAGAACTTTTTTCCTAATATCAAACTTTCCTTGATGCAGCTTCATTCCATTTCTTTGTGTCCTATCACTGGTCATCAGAGACAGGAGATCAGCACTTCCCACTCTGCTGCCCACTTTGAAGAAGTTGCAGACTGTGATGAGGTCACCCCTCAGCCTTCTCTTCTCCAAGCTGAACAAACCAAGTGACCTCAGCCACTCCTCCTAAGTCTTGCACTCAAGGCAATGACATTTCAGTTTGACCATTTTGTTTTCCTTTTAATCCCTCTGTGGAAGTGGACCAACTGCTCATGTCCATCTGGAAATCTAGAAAGAGGAAATAGTTTCCAAGTATTTTCAGGGTTACTAGACTGTTACTGTTACAACAGTATGAACATTATTTTGTCAAGTATGGGGAAAACAGTAAACTTAGTTTCTTCAATTGAGGCGTTATGTTTTTTTTCCTAATCTACCATTTGGTGAAGTTGATGTATTTATTTATGCTGATTTAGTCTGAAGATGATTTCTTTGTAGTCTGCTTATAAATACTGAAAAAAAAAATGAAGGTGAAAAACATATTTCTTAATCACAGATTGTGGCCAAGTTATTGTTCAGTGAACTAAAGGTAAGAATAGGAGGCTTGTAGCTTTCCATCTCCAAACCAAGATGGTGCTGAACTAATTTCACATTTGTGTCTCACTTATTCACTGACAGCAACAGTGAGACCAAGCTTGAGAAAGCAGCTGTGGGAAACTGGGAAAAAAGGGAGCTAAAAGTTGTAATGACTACCATTTTGAACTAAAAAGATTAAAAAAGTTTTGAAATATTAATAAGAAAGTTTTGAAAGTGTTATATATATATATATATATATATATGTAAAACCAAACCAAACCAAGCCAAAAAGAAACCCCAAAAAACAGAAAGGTATGGAATCATAGAATGGTTTGGGCTGGAATGGACCTTAAAGATCATCTACTTCCAACCCCCCTGCCATGAGCAGGGAAATGTATGATTACAAAATGACATGCAAAATGGCACATGGCAGCAAAACTCTGCAGTGCAAAAGGACAGTTGATTGAATTAAATTAAAATAAGTATAACTCTATTTAGAATGTGTTGACTAAAGACTCCACATATATCTAACACAATATACCCCACTTGGTTTTTATTCTAGAAGCTTCAGTTCTTCTAAAAGCTGTTATGGATCTCTTTCTTTTCGTATCACTATCACATATAAAATATATACATATAAGGTATGAACAATAATTTTTAAAAGTAGGCCCAAGACCAAAGAAGAAAAAACTGTCACCATCAACATCATATTCTTCTGAGTAAGAACATCAGGGTACTGATGACATGTCATAATAATTCCCAGCCCAAATTTTTTTTAAGACCAAACCTGTAGACCTTAGGACTCACAGGGCCTTTGGAATACTAGAGAAAAATGCTCTAGTGGCTATAATATTTATGTATCTGACTTGTATTATTGACTATAAGTGTTAGCTTCAGTGTCACGAGAACAGTGATAGCTCTTTGCTGCATTTTATTTAGACTCCTGAGGCCTTAATAACACTAATAAAAAAATATTGGTTCCACATACAAGAAATGTTTCTTTTTAGTCTTAAGATTTTGAGCGTAACAAGGAAAGAAGGATAATTTTACTGATAGACATGCAGAAGCTATTCTTTCACTGCTATCCCATTTATCCCTAAGTTGTTGTGTCTACAAAAAAAAAGGTTCTTGTCTCACTTCACCCTTCACACTGATCCTCTTTATAGTATAGTTAGTTTAAGGTTTCTTGAATTCATTTACAGAAAGCAACAGCTTATCATCAGCCTTATCAAACCAACAAAGATCAAACGAATCATCTCACAGTCAGAGCTTTGTTTTCTAGGGTGCTGAGCTATATGTCAAACCCAGAGTTAAAAGGGATTCTACAGGAGATGGAATGGCTTATGAAAGATGACTTTTCTTTTACATTCATATGCTAAGTACTTTACACATACGCATCTATGTATATCTGAATTTGAATGGGAAAATATTCTTTGAGAATGCAAAACTAGCCTCTATCAATAAGAAAAAATGCTTTAAATCAGGCCTGTTTAAATTCACTAGCTGCATTGCAATTCACAGATCATAAGGGTGAGAATTAGGAAGTCTCCTGTCCCTTACTGATCACTCATCAATTGAGTTACTCTGATTTTTTTTTGTTGTGCAACTTTTAGCCTGAAGAATTATTGTTGCCCTGTGGAGCAGCTGCAGAAGCAGATGCTGGGTTTGATTTGGTGGCATGTATCCAAAAAAACCCTTAAATGCAAACCAAAAAATTATTTTTGGCCTATTGCCAGGTGGTCCCACTTTTCCATCTGCTGGAGAGAATTTAATTTGCAATCACATTTTTAAAATGTTTTTGGGCCTTTGCAGTCATATTTCTTTTTAAATGCTTGCTTGACTGGAAGCCAAACTTCATTTTGGCAGCTCTCTGAGATTAGATCACCTTCTCACAGTGCTTTTGGGACTACCTACAAGCAAGACTAAGTATTTTGGTTGGATGTCTGGTGAACCTGGCTGACATGTATGATAAACGTTGCAAGAGGTTCAAGGCCACTTTTGGAAGAAGAAGTAGCAGAAGCTTCCTCCCTTAAAATATCACACTTGCAAGTTCAACAGTAACATGGAGTCTTTCCAGACAGCTTAACCTGAGTGCAAAAGTTCTGCCTTGAAAAATATTCAAGAAAAAAAGAAAGAAAAAAATTTTGCTTTTTTATTCACAGAATCACAGAATCACAGAATGTTAGGGATTAGAAGGGACCTCAAAAGATCATCTAGTCCAATCCCCCTGCCGGAGCAGGAACACCTAAATGAGATCACATAGAAAGGCGTCCAGGCAGGTTTTGAATGTATAGACTATAAATAGAAGAAAAATCTTTCAAAAGTTTTCAGAACTAGTCATTGCATGGAATCAAAAATTATGTCTGATCAGTAGTTCAACATTGTTTTTTGACATACTAACACAGAAAGAGAGTAACAATATTTCCCCTGTAAATTCCCCAGGACTGTATGTTCAGTATCTCTCAAGGACCCTGTCACACAAGGAGTTTGGCATCATTCTTGATGGTCATTAAAACTACATTAATAAACAATATGTTAAATAAATACATAAATGAACAAAAACTCACATCAAAATAAGATAAAACAAAACAAAACAAAGCAAATTTCATTTGACAATTCTATTTGCATGAGTTAGTTGTCATCTGTTACCAGTTATTTTCTGCAGATATTCATGAGTCTTTCCACATCTATATTCAGACATTTCAGGATGAATCTTATATCTTAAAACACTATTGTGAGTTAAATTTATCAGCAGAGACTTGCCTACATGTATTGAATGTAAAGTATTAAGCCACCAACACAAGAAAGACATGGACCAGTTAGAATGAGTCCAGAGGAAGGCCAAAGGATGATCCAAGGTCTGGAGCACTTCTCCTTTGAGGACAGGCTGAGAAAGTTGGGGCTGTTCAGTCTGGAAAATAAAAGGCTTAGGGGAGATCTTATAGCAGCCTTCCAGTGCCTGAAGGGTGTCGAGGATTGGTTAGCTGACAAGGGTCACATAGACATACTGTAGATGGCTGACCAGGATTTTGGGAAACATCGGACTCTGTTAGTCTGAAGTGCTGGGGTGGTAAGGACACGCTGTCCTTGACTGCAGCTGCTATACGATAACAGCATGCTTACAGTCAGCTAAGGCATGGGAACTAAGGGAGTAAGCAACCAAGAATGAGGAACTAGGGGAGGGGTTGACGTTTAGGATAGTGACCAATTAATTAGTTAGGTTACAGAATATGTATGATCTCATTAAGAACTGTATAAGTATGCTGAACGCTAATCAATAAATGAAGCTTGCTGATCGCTCATATTGAGTGCTCAAGTTCTCCCACTGCGACAGAAGGGGCCTACAGGAAAACTGAGGGACTTTTTACAATGACAGTTAATGGTAGAACAAGGGGAAATGGCTCTAAACTGAAAGTGGATAGGTTTAGGTCAGATATTAGGAAGAAGTTCTTGACTGTGAGGGTGGTCAGACACTGGAACAGGTTGCCCAAGGAAGCTGTGGATGCCCCCTCCCTGGAAGTGTTCAAGGCCAGGTTGGATGAGACTTTGAGTAACGTGATCTAGTGGAAGGTGTCCCTGCTGATGGCAGGGGGGTTGGAACTAGATGATCTTTAAGGTCCCTTCCAACCCAAACCATTCTATGATTCTATGATTCCAAGAAGGTGTTTGCATATATATTTGGCTTAAAAACTCTCACCATTTTTTTACTTCCTTTAGATTCCTTTGAAAATCTTTCTGCTCACATTCCAACCCCTTCTTCAGGTGGTCCCATGACCATTCCTTTAATATAATCTGGGTAAGGTTTTAAAATCCATGTCTAAAAGGCAGGACCCAATGGTAGACAAAGCTGGAAAAAAGAACAGGAGGTATTCAGACAGGGAATAAGGAGAAGGGTTTTTTAACTATCAGGTGAATTATCTAGTGCCTAGAGTTTTAGTGAATTCTTTTTCCCTTTCAATAAAACTGGGTACGTTCTAAAGAAAAGCCCCTATATCTCTCTTGCCAGCTGATAATATTCTCCATCCTAGATTTTAGAGAGGAGACAAGATACAGTGGGTTGTTTTTTTTGTTTGGTTGGTTGGGGTTTTTTGCTTAATTTGCATTGGTGCAGGTGCATATGAGTGCACTGATAAAAGAGCTGCCTATTCTGATACAGACAAGGCTTGCTTTTCTTCAGGATGCATAGCCTGCGATCTATTATCACTCTTGAGTGTGTGTTTCAGTAAGGCAAGTGTGGTGACACTGAAATAGAAGTAGTCATCCTCACCTAAAACCTAGACAGATTGTGCAAACTACGGTGGCAGAATGCCCTCCTATCTCATTAGGAATTATTCACTGTAGGAGTCTCACCTGTACCTACACACAACAGAGAGAAAAGATATTTTTTTAAGTACTTCAGAGGCAGTGGGCAGTACAATATGAAAATAGCTTGCTTTCATGCTAGAAGGTCTTTGAAAAGCCCTGAGTTTCTGATTTTTCTAATGATATTGTTAGAAGTGAATTTAACCACTGTGTAACTGCACAACTGCAGAGCAGTACAGGACAAAAATGCATTATGTTCTAGTAGATATATAATGGACTCATCAGATTTTGTTTGTGTTCCCTCACTAATGGAGAATTTAACCCTGCTGCACATTTCATAGAATCGTAGAATGCTTTGGGTTGGAAGCGACCTTTCAGAGTCATCTAGTCCAACCCCCCTGCAGCGAGGAGGGACATCTTCAACTACATCTGTCTTCTAAAGACAAGTTGGTTTTGCAAGTTGTAAACTTTGTTTCTCTTACAACTAATAAAGCATATACATAGGAAGATTTCTCTGCTTCTGCCACACTCATAAAGATAAAAAATAGGTGAAAGCATTCTTTCTACCCTGCCACAAGAGACAATTTGTCCTTCAAAATATCTCAGAGGAATAGTCATAAGGAAATGCAAGTGCCCAATATGTCTTAAGCAGTATTTTGCATTGCTAAATACTTCCCTTGCCAATTGTATTCATTAGAGAAGCTCTTAATGTTATTGAAATAGGGAGAGCTCTTCACATTTATGATTTTTCTGTCCCCTCCTTTTGTTCCCTCTGGGATTGTTACTCCTCTAATTTATGACCAGCTAGACCATTCTTGACTGGCTGCCATTTCTACTGCCTTTGTAATGCCTTAAATGATTTCCCATCTACTTTACTAAGGGTTAACTAATCACCCCCTTTTACTGTAGGGACATAAATATTTAGATTTCTAGAATATGCATTGTCTTCTTTATCCTCTCTTTTTATTGCAGGGACAACAATGATAATGTCAACAGTTTCACATCCAACAGATAACTTTCGTTTGGTCTTCTCCCTTGTAACATCAGTAAGGGGGGAACAGGTAATGACAAACTCACAGAATCACTGGTTTTGGCTGGGACAGAGTTTATTTTCTTCATAGTAGGTTGTATGGTGCTATGTTTTGGATCTGTGACCAAAAGAGTGCTGATAATACACCAATGTTTTAGTTATTACTAAACAGTGTTTGCATAGCTCAGAGGCCTTTTCTGCTTCTCGCACTGCTCCACCAGCAAGTAGGCTAGATCTGGAGGGGACACAGCCAGGACAGCTGACCCCACCTAACCAAAAGGATTATCCCATACCATATGACACCATGCTCAGCAATAAAAGCTGGGGGAAAAAGAAGGAAGGGAAGGACGTTCAGGGATATGGCATTTGTTTTCCCAAGTAAACATTAAGCATGATAGAACCCTCTGCTCCTGAAAATGGCTGAGCACCTGCCTGCTGATGGGAAGTAGTGAATTATTTCCTTTTTTTGTTTTTCTTGTACACGCAGCTTTTGCTTTATCTATTGATCTGTCTTCATCTCAACCCATGAGTTTTTCTTGCTTTTGCCTTTCTGATTATCTTCTAGTCCGTCTTTGAGACGAGTGAGAAAGTGGCTGTGTGGGGCTCAGCTGTCTCCCAGAGTGAAATCACAATACACATAAATCAGCAGTGTCTATGCAGAGACCCTTCAGAGACAAAAGCTTGAGCTCTGTGCTGTAAGGAATAAGCCACAGGTAGACACCACGCTGAAAGGGTCAGCAGGGACAATGACAAGGAAGGCAGGAAGTATGTACTTTCTGGCAGTAGAGTGAACTTACTCTGTACCTGCATATCTGTAGCTTCAGAACAGATATATTACCTTAACAGCAAGTGAGGAGGAACAGCTCTCAGAATGGAAGTACTAATGTCAGCTGAAGTTGAAATAAGTGTCTGCACCAAACATAATGGTAGATAATAGTGACTGGAGACTGTGTTCTGCAGGGGATGGGAGCAATCGTCTGCTAACCTGACTTGATGTCCTAGGAGTTCTGCCATTTGATGGGTGCTTAGATGTGGGATGCTGCTGAGAGATTGCTAGGGCTTTTCCAGTCCTCAGACTATTAGTTCTTGCTGCTCACAAAGGCAGCAGCAAAGGCCAACAGCATCCTGAGTTGCATTGGCAAGAGTATAGCCAATAGGTCAAGAAAAATTAGCCTTCCTCTCTGTTCAGTATTGAATCCACATATGGAGTACTATGTTCAGTACTGGGTTTCCTAGTTAAAAAAAAAAAAAAAAAAAACACACATGGACACACTGGAATGAGTCCAGCAGAGACCACCTAGAGGGTCAGGGCCATATAAGGAAGTGATAACATAACTAAGCTTGTGCAGGCTGAAGCAGAGAAAGCTAATGGAAGGTCTCATTGCTGTCTACAGCTAGCTAATATGAGGATGTAAAGAAAACAAAGTAGACTTCTTTCAAAGATTCAGTAATAAGATACCAGCTGTAATATTTAAATATCTTACCACATATAAGAAAATACTTCGTCATGTGGATGATCAAACCCAGGAACAGGCTGCTCAGAGAAGAGGTGGAAATTCCATGACTGGAGATATTCAAAGCTCCAGCTTGGACAAGACCCTGAACATCTTAGTCTAATTTGACCCAAGTTGAGGAGAGCATTAGAGTCAGTGACCTCCAGATGCCCCTTCCAACCTGGATTATTCTGTTATTCTATGTTTCCACGTGTTTCTTTCCAAATTATACACCACTTACAGCTATTTTCTCAAAAATATTTATCTTATGTTGGCAGATGTCTCTGTGTGAGTCTGGGTGGCAGTTTCATTGTCTGTTCATAAAGGTGCTGCTTTACAATTAAGTCAATTAGTTGTCCAGTTCTTAGCCTGTAAAAAAAGTTTCCATGTTTTTTGTAGGAGGCTGTGTGTGTTGTGTGGTTTCAATATGGAAGTTAAAATTTATTCTTTCGTTGTCTTACAGACTAGAATGAATGAGCACACAGAATACACTGTACACATAAATTAAAACAACCTAATCTGAGTCCATATCTAATATAAAAGTGTTACTCTGTAGGTTTTGTTAAATCCCAGTTGAAGCAAATAGTGATTGTGTCCTAGTTCACTTAAACAGGGAAGTTGCTTTCAGACATGTATGGAATGGTTTCTTTTTAACCATGTTGAGAGAGCTGTCCTCTAATATTATGAGTTTTGTGTTCACCGGGTAAAAAGCAAATCAAATTAGGAACCTTTTAAAAAAGCAGATATTTTTCTCACAAGGCTACCCAAGTGGGTAAACCACAGAAAATAATGTACATAAAATAATAAGTAATTGGGATTTTCTTTTACATGCATGGCTAAATCCTACTCATACTATGAATTGAACTGTGCTATCCCCTTCTAGCTAAGTATAAAAATAAGAATGTTCCAAAATGTGATTTGTTATTTTCCCTTTTTCTGATATTAACCTTATTATATTATACATAATTATATCTATATAAAAGTATATGTATATACATTAATATATAATATATACTAAACAAGCAGTTTCCAAATGTTTTGGTTTGGTTTTTTGGTTTGAGTTGTTTTTGGTTGGTTGGTTGGTGGTTGGTTTGTTTTTTGTTTTTTGTTTTTTTTTTAAATATAACAGCTAGGGATGACTTGGAGACCAATAAAGAAATAAAATAAAATGAGCTTCTTTGATACAAAATGTCTGCAAAAATAGCTCTTACAGAACAGTTTTCCTAAAGGTAAAATAAATTTTGTTGTTATTTCTGGAACAGTGTATCTCTATACCATTTTTAATATTAGATAGAGATCACGCAAGTCTGAACCTAACCTACTTTCAGCTAAATAAATATGCCCCAGGATGCTACTAATGTATAAATGCAAAGTGAACCTCACTGTCATGATGGCCCTTTATCTCAGTAAAGTGCTTATGTTTGTAATGATTGCAAATTATTCCCTAAAAAGAGATATTTTCATGAAACCTGTTCTCAAATCTCTTTAGCCAGAGAAAATGTTGGACTCAAAGCTGTTTCATCTGGTGTTTTGTATGTTATCATCTGGCATGGTTCTGTCCTATCTAAGTCGAGGTTTGGAGATAGGAGGCCTATTATAATCTTTATTTGATATAAGTAAGAATTAAATCCATACAAACTACAGAGTATGCTGTTTTCTTCTAGGTAGCACAGTAATTGCAATATATCCTCACAATATCACTCACTGGATTTACATATACTGTGGAATTTGATATTACTCACAGCAAACAAACACTTTCTCATAAACTGCCTAAAACTGAAGCATTTGCAAAGCTTGACTTGAAAGTTCTACCAGAAGGAGAATTGGTATTAAGTGCTATTGACTAGTCCTCATGAGAACACGTTAAGTAGTTCACTGAACAGAGATTGCATCAATGTTCTTCTTAAGTTTTATTAGGTAGGTCTGGCAAGGAAAGACTCAGTTTCAGGCTCTGATGCCTTTATTCATGCATTGAAGTATAGGTCTCTACAAGTGAGTAGGCTTTCAGTTTCCCAGTGTAGTTACCAAAGATCTTGTCTGTTCACCTGGTAGAGGTTGGTGAGAGATCCAGCTCTTGGCCATGCAGAGGAGATGGTCATCTGAGTCTTGTTAGGTTCCACTCTCTAAGCTGACCAGAAAAACAACCATCATGTTAGATGTCAAATTCACCTCTAAGTGCAGCAGGCTCAATTTAGTATCTAACACATATGTCAATAGAGTCGTTGAAGCTGCGCTAGGGTACCCTATCTGTCGTGTAGATGCTACTAAAGAGGGCACAAGTCATCTTTTGACACCGTGTTCTATCTACTGACAGGCACATCAGAATCTTCACAGATCAACAGAAGTGACTGAAGGTTGTTAAAAGACCTCTAACTATTTGGGGTGGCAGGTGAAGATAACGTGGAAGGCCCTGGAACATTGCAAATAGCACCAGGTTTACCATTTAAGTAACTGAATTTATACCAACATGCTGACAGCTGAATTATAAGTAATTTAATATCAAACTGATTCCCATTTCTAACAGAATAATTATAGCCTTCTTCTCTTAAGTTTATTTGCTTATTCAGTTTATTTTCAGGTTCCCACATTTTGTTTCCGAATATTCTCTGGTGCTTGCTGTTACTTTATAAATCACAGAAAATTGTTTCATATTTTTCTATTTCAGAGTGATACATGGTAAATATATTCTTAAGTTCATATAGCTATTAAGCGTGCACAAACACACATGTAAAATATCACACTGGTCTCTTTCTTGTTTTGTCCCATTTTGTATTCATCATAGTAACTGTGAAATACTTATTACTGTATTAGGAAATTAAGTTCTAAATGAAATTTATGTTTTCTGTAGGCCCTGTATTTTTTTATAGTCTTAATTGGTTGATCTAACCTTGAACTCATACCCTCTAGAGGCACTTCCTTCTTAAGAACATATATAATTTTAAGTTGAATGAAGTCTGAAATCCTGAAAGCAAACACAGAACTAAATCTCAGATGTAACAATGAAGCGAAATGTTATCAGTGGCTCTAATCCTACTCTAGAGCTACAGAGAACTCTTAATACAAAATACAATACTGAAGGGTTGTTTTGTTTTGTTTTGTTTTTTAATGTCGATTGTGCATTTATTAGTTCCTGGTGAGTATTTAAGCAAAAAAGAAACAGATGGGGTCAGCTATTCATTTCTGGGGTTTACATTGTTTTTTTTAAATTGTGATTAATTCTAAAATAGAACTGAAATTATTCTTATTACTTAATGAGGAAGGATTTTTAGAGATATGTAATGGTTTTTTATTAGACTAAGTATAGCTGGGAAAAAAAAACGACAAGGTTTTGGGCATGCAAGCCCTTCTTCAGGTTTAAAATAGAAATAGAAGCCTTCAAGCTAAATACTAGGTAAGAGCAATTGCTCAGGGTTTGACTTCATTATGTTAATCATTTAGACAATTTGAAGAAAAGGCATCTAGCACTGGTGGAGCTGAGGGAGATGTGGGTGAGATTCCTAACTCCTACAGGAAAGAGAGGAAGTTAATTATTACTTTTTGTGTAGTGAAGACGAGGATGAAGGCTAGGCAAAGTCAGAATGTTATTAAACTGGTATCTCTACTGAAGTCTGCAATTTTTAGTACCAACTAGAACTATAATTTAGTTCACAGGCTTGTCTTTGAGAACACTGTGTATGTCACCTTTGAATCAGGATTTAGAGGGTAGAGGGTGCATTCTCGTAGCTGTAATTATTTGAAATTCCTCTCTACTGTTTCATTTGCTAATTTCAGCATCAGAGATTCCATTAAAGCATTTGGCACATGGAAGTAAGTATGAAATAACGACATATGAGTGTGATATTTGGATTTTGTTCCACTCCTGTTGTGGGCAAGTTGAAGGAGTAGGTAATGAAAAAGAGCTCTTGAGAAATCATCAGAAATTAAAAACTCCAGGAGAAGGATAAGATTTCCTTAGATTATATTGGATCATGCAGGTCAGTCAGACTACTCCAGGAAGTTGCATTTCTTGGGTCAACTTCTAGGCTTTCAGGACATGGGTTAAATGAGCATAATAATTTGTGGCTGATATTTATAAAGTCTGAATGTAGTGCAAATTTTTATTTAAATCCAGAGTTTAGACTAGCACTTAAGGTCCATAGTAAACACAACTGAAATTTTACAACCCTCGAAATATATATCACTACCCATCCTCCTGTCATTTTGCCAGCCCCTGCTCTTCCATCGTATCAAGAATAAAATACTTAAGAAGCTGCCATGATCTCTTACTCACTTTAAAAAGTTGATGGATAGATATATTTGTTCCATTGCACTAGTTTCTATCACCTTCATCTTCCAAACAGGTAAATTAATGTGTTTAGGTTTTTTGTGCTGTCCTTTTCTGACTGCAGGGCTCAGTGAAGGCTCACAAGTATAATTCTGCTGCCACCAACAAGTTACCAGGTGCCCTTGGCAGCTGTTCAGGCCACTTCATCATTGTTTTGATGACTATGCTGATGGTTGAGCTATCTTCATATGCCATTGTGCAGATCAGTATGTTTTTTATCTCCATACTTTCTCTCTTTCTTTCTGTCATGTGTCTTACACTGAAGTTTTAAATAAATTTAGGAGCTAGTTATTCTTTTCCAGTTTCATACAGTTCAGTCCTGGACATATATACTAAAATAGATTTTGATTCTCATGGTTAAACATTGTGGGAAATAATCAGAATGATGCTATTACTGGAAGTTGCTGACACATAAATCTTTGGAGAGTTTCTTCTGATTTGCTGAATATTTTTTGCCACTGAAAGTATCCTTGAGGACTTAACAAGAAAGTTGGAAATATATGTCATGAGAAACCTGTAAAATATGAGGAGCAATATTAAAACTGTCACATCATCACATCTGCACATTTAAGTTTTTGAAAGTCTACAGTTATTTGTCTCTAATGAACACATGCATCACACTCCTAAAAGATCATCTACCATATATATAACAGTTAGTTTGATAAACTTTGTAGTGAAGGCAAGATTAGGAGAAAGAGAAAACCTTGAATCTTGAAGAAAATAATGGATCTTCTTTTGTAGAATGTTCCATCTAAAAGAGAGAATACCAAAGCAAACACACACACAAAGGGAATACCTGAGTGCTTGATGATACTCCAGTTTGTGATATTTTTTTTTATACCTAATAAGTAATTTCTAATGTTTGATATGCATAAATATGAATAGAGATTTCTTATGTCAGTAATCAGCATGTTGTTTGAAAACACTGTTACAAAATTATCTTACTGAGATGAGATCTCAGTCAAGACACTTGATATTGCTACTGGTTTAATACATGACAGAATGAAACTGATTTGTCAAAACGAATTGGCAGATTTTGAGAGGCCGTGGGGTAGAAATTTTAGTCTCCTAAATGGTGAATATCACTTGCTGCCCACTTGAAATTACTGTGTGGCACATAAAGACTAGTGAATCATGATATAAAAATGAATACTGCTTAATTATTTAGTATTAATCGTGGAATTACATTAAGTTCAGGAATAATACCTTTATTAATTTTCTCCGAATAAAGCCAGGAAGAAATAGCTCTCTTTATTAGTATCTCAGTCATAGCTGTTCATTAGTAGCATAGAAAAAAGGTACAAAATGCTTCCAGCTTTCTTTATTTCCCATCTACTCTGCAAATAAGCACCATATATTTTTGCTTTACTAAAACAGTGACAACTAGTCTTGTGATACAAAACTATTTAACACTGTTTATTTTGTATTGCGCAGCTGAAAATTAAAAAAAAATAAAAATAAATAACAGCATTCACCTGTTTCAAAGGCAGCAGACCACACCATTAACTTTGAAGTAGCTTTTTGTTCTCTATTGTGCTTTCTGAAGGAGGGAAATTTCTCTTGGAGATATGCTGAGTAGTTCTAAATAATTTAGGCAGCTGCAAATTAGAAAGCATGCCAGATAACACAAAAAAAGGATTTTTTCCCTAACATTTCAATAGGTAAATTCTGGTAGCAATTGATGGGTAGATGTTGGTGCTTTCACACCTCAAATGGGCACTATTATCACAATACCAGTACCCAGTTTGACCATTGGATCCAGTCATTTAAGCACCCACTTGTAGCCACACAAAGCATCCTATTAATCCCTCTGCCGATCCTGGAAGCAGAATTGACACCTGCAGTATGGAAAGAAAAGAATATTTGATTTACCATTTATTTAGGCTGCAGCTTGCAGTGTTCAAGTACAGAGCTGCCCAGCAAAGCAAAACAAAAGATCCTGTAAAAAGCTGTTATAATTCTGTATTGGACATTACATATTGCAACACTCTCACAAATACACACATGCACATACATATATATGATATGATATGATATGATATGATATGATATGATATGATATGATATGATATGATACACACATAATATTATTGGAGATTGAGGGTAAAACTCTTGACATCTATTTATTCACCAGAAATATAGGTAAAATCCTGAAAATCCAGTGCTACGAAACCACCCTTATAACTCACTGTTGCCTAATTGGAGCTTCTGAGAACAATTCTCTAAACCATGAAATAGTTTTCTAAACCACAATGCCCTTATTTTTTATTTTTTTTAACTCAGTGTAGATTAAATAAAAGCTACAAGAACATACTTGTAAATTTTTAACAAGAAAATTAATAATCAGAGTGAATAAAGGTATTGGAATTTGACACTCAGTTATAGAATTCCTGGATTTCCATAATACAGGTATTGAAAATCTGTACTACAGAAAACCCACTGCTAAAACAGACTGTAGCAAAAGGCAAGTTCATATGGTGCATGATCTTTCTCAGGGTTTGCTGTTAGTTTGGTTTATCTTATCCACCCAAAATAAAGTAAAGCCACTTGAGAAATAGTGTATTGGGTTTGTGTGGCAGGGTTTTGTTAACGGGGGGGGACACGCGGTGGCTTCTGTGAGAAGCTGCCAGAAGCTTCCCCCATGTCCGACCTGACACAACCAATGCCAGCCGGCTCCATGAACGCACCCGCTGCTGGCCAAGGCTGAGCCCATCAGTAACGCCTCTGTGATAACATCATTAAGAAAAAAAAAAAAAAA
>NW_010312600.1:43733-84203 GCF_000700745.2 Antrostomus carolinensis
AGCGGCAGAAACAACGTGTGATGAACTGACCTTAAGCCCCCGTCCCCTGTCCCCCTGTGCCGCTGGGGGGAGGAGGTGGAAAGTCGGGAAAGGAATTAAGCCCGGGAAGAAGGGAGAGATGGGGGAGGTGTTTTAAGATTTGGTTTTATTTCTCATTATCCTCTGATTTTGATTGGTAATAAATTAAATTTGCTTTTTCCCCCAAGTCAAGTCTGTTTTGCCAGTGCCAGTAACTTGTAAGTGACCTTTCTCCGTCCTTATCTCCACCCTCGAGCTTTTTGTTATATTTTTTCTCCCCCTGCCCACTTCTAAAAACTGAAAATTATATGTAGACTGTTTTCTGGGTCTGTATTAACTACTGCCACAACAATGTGACCTCACATCTAGTTTACTGATCACCAAAACTGTTGATCTTCTCTTTGCTATTTTTGAAAACATTAAAATCTTTACTAATTTAAGAAAGAAAATTGAAGTGTTAAAAGCATACTTGGAAGTACTAATTACTGGAGTGAAATGAGCATCAACTGATGAAATAGAAGCAGGAAAACAAAAAGAGCAGTTGACATGGACTTCTATTTTTAAGATACATGTGAATTTAGGTATAGAATGAGAATGGAAACTTACTGATGTCAAGATGTATCTACAGTTTATGCTATTCAGTGGCTTTTTGGTTATACAATGAAGGTGGATATCTCCCTTATCTTAAGATGGCAGAAGAGTCAGTGAAAGAGTTTTTTGTACAGTTTCACATCATCTGTGAGATAATGGCCACATCAGACTAGAGTATGTCATCAGTGACGCAGCTTAGTAGCAGCAGGGCAGATGCTCAATCTTTACATCAAAGCATTGAGAATGGAAAAAGGGGACCAAACACACTATGACTTGGAAGTTAACATTTAAAGGATGGAAACACATGTCCAAAAAAAAAAGAATGTTTTTTTTCTGCTACCATCATCAAAAGTGAACGACAGTGGAGTTAGTAAGCATGGTAACCTCAACAGATGGACCTATTACACAAACCTAAATTTCTCTGTTTGTTGCAGAAGCTAAGCAACCTGTGGACAATGCAAATATCAAAGTGTGTGTTTTAATTTTATTTCAAAGTATTTTCATGTTTAATAGTTCAACTACAAGAGGTTTCTTACTCTCATAAATTAATCATTTAGTTCTTAAGAGAGGTGCAGCAAAGAATTCATAATTATGCAGTTATAAAAAGTATTCTGCAGCCTCACCTGCCTTCAAATACAAGTTTGATAAAATAATCAAATGGCTTAAGTAATCAGGAAGCTGATTAATAAAATAAATTAAAACACTGCTTAAATTTTTCCTCAGCAGCTATTCTTGGCTTTAGATTTCAGTTCATGTTTCATTACATTCCTCTGCTGCTAAGTATTAGTGAAGGACATATAGTTTATTTAATCTGCCTTTCTGAAGTTAAGCAAAGTGTTAGGTTCTGGAATTACAGCAGATTTCAACTGGTGAAATAAAGTAGACTTTTATTGCACTGTCAAAGCTCTCTCTGGATATTGAATGGAGTCTCTTCAGGGCTGACTATGCAATCAATATTCAGATTACACATAAAACTCTTTATCTGTTCTTTAATTTATCCCAAATATATAGAATAACATAATACTAAAAATTTGGAACAAAAATACTTCTACTGTCTTTGCGTTGTTTGTGTTCTATGCATCTAGCTGTCCCAAAATCAACAGCTTACTGTAGATGTACATTAACAGAAAATTAAGCAAAACACATCAAGATATGACTTAATATATTGTGAATATAAACTATTTCTAATTTTATCTGCTAGAGAGGAAACTGGAAGAAACATTATTAATATTAATAAAGACAAGATTGAGCAGTAAGAAGTGAAAATGGCTATAGCAAAGGTTAAAGAAGTTTGCTTCTCAGCAGAAATGTTGAGGATCTGCAGTTCCTATTTTGTGCTATGTATATGTCCAAAATCTTTGAAAACCAGTCCCATTCAGTTCAGGAGCATGAACTCAAGTTGCTAATTTCTAGTCATGGGAGAACTCCAGCGCTGATTACACTAACATCACTAGTTCCCAGCATTGTCTCTTTATATTAGAACCATGAAGATCAAGTCCAAAAATGGTCCAAAATAAGATTCACAAAACAGAAAAGAGGCTTAACTCTAACAAACTAAATTAAAACAAACAAACAAACCCAAAACCTATTCAGTCTGTATTATTCCAAAGTGTTTGCAAGACTCACTTCTCAGTCTCATGAATCCCACTTGTTATTTCTAAAGATCATTAGCTAATTCATAGCATTTCAATGCTATCTATTGTCTAGAGGAAATATTTTTTTTTTTTTTAAATATTATGAGTTTTGGTAAGTGTCACAGATATAATAAAACTATCAGAAATCCCAGTCAGTCCCAGAAGATATCATAAAGTAAAATTTTTGGAAAATCTGTAATGGGCATTTCATATTTCACATCAGCTGTATTGACATAACCAATACAGTAAGTTATATTCAGGTGTGGAAGCATCTCAGAAACACTATACATATTTCAGGAGCACCTCTTTATACCTGAGGGAGGATTTAGGGAAGAGAAAGGAAAATTAGCTTTCATTGTGCTACATGCATTGTAGAAAGAGACTCTGAGCTCAGTTTACTTTGGAATGAGTTATTTGTCACAATCAAGAGAGGAATGATTAAAAAAGAGACCTAGTAATACCGAATTCAGATATTACTACAGTGAGATTAACTGGACAATTTATGTATCTCAGGCAGAAAAACTAAACAGTAAACAAGCTAGTGTTTAAACTAAGTCCATGCTGAATATCTTTTAAACCTAAGAAATCATGTCAAGGAAGTAATGCATTTTCTCAGGCAGAGAAACAGTCTAAGGAAGCTTCAAATGACTTACAAATACTTGAATATGCTGGTTCTGTTCTGGACTGTAGGCTGAGAAGCACAAGGATGTACTCAACAGTTTTTCACAAAGATAGTGTTTGTTAAACAAATATTTATATAGTTGCAGGTAAAAGCTGGTCAATTCAAGTGGTTCAAATCTAATAAACATCAAAGCAGTTTATAGATTTATTAATGCTGTGTAATTAATTGGAAATCAGTGACCTATATAATAAGGACCAATATCAACAATACAAGAGATAAACCATGACATTAGACACTTAAAAATAAGTCGTTAAAATTCTAACATTAAGGAGTTCATGGTGCAAGGAAACAAAAGTTGTGCTATGCTGAAAGAGATGACAGAGGTCTTGAATATTTAATTGATACTGAAACAGAGACAATAACAAAAAAACAAACTGGAGATAGAAGATACTCTCAGTCTAGCTTACATGCCTGGCTTGCCCTAAAATTGAGGATACTTTGTAAAAAAAACCCAAGTGTTCATATTCCATAACTAGTTAGTGGAAAAGGAATAGTGTCATTAAAGCACGTCATAGAGGAATTCTGGCCAGCTAAGTTTAGATATTCAGAAAAAGTAGACAGGATAGCCTTTTGGACCTTTTTGAAGTCACGTAACTCTCTCTCCATTGAATATGTGATTTAAAAACCACTAGGTACACAACTTCAGGCAAAAACTTGGGAGTGTAAGTTAGGCACTGTAGATAGTGCTCAGTAATCTTAACAGTGACATTAATTCCAGTCAAACAACTTATTATGTAAGAGTATTAGGACAACCTTTTTGATTATATTCCTGATTGTTATTGCTCAGATTTTATTTTTCCTGGACATTATACTATAATTGTCCAGCTAGAAAAACAGAAAATCATCAGGAGAAAGTATATTCTGCACTTGGCTTTTGTTAAATTTATCAGCTTTTGCTAACCTGGAATAATGTGGTGATTAGAAAATTTCTTTGCAGTGTGGCAGACCCAGCCATTGGTCTGCAATCAGCCAATTCTATTTTTATTCCAATAATTTATTTCAACCTATTACAACCTAATTCCAAGTTAATAATGTCATCCCAGGTCCATCAGGGTGCAAATCAGCTCATATATTAAGGCATTTAAATGGAGAGTTCCAAATGCATGTGCCAGCTTCCAACTAGATGTTTGATTGAATTTCCTGGACATAGATATCTAGTGTATTCTGAAATATCTTAAGATATCTAAGAAATCCACAGAAGACTGGCAAATATGACAGTGATCCAGTGGTAGCCTTGTGCACTTCTGGAATGCAGGTGGAAGATCAGCAGGTAATCTGGATATCTCAAATGAAGCTGGAAAACTATGTTAGATAACAGTCACACACAGATTTCTAAATTAGAATAAGCTGAATAACATTTTCTGCTCTATCACCTGTGCTCAGTGGTAATTTGCTCATCTGAACCCTAGACATATTTGCTCTACTATACAAGTTTAAACACCTACTTGTGCAAAGACCTTATATTTGAACACCTACAATTAGATGTAATTTTTAACCCATCTGTCTTGATAGACATGTAGTCTTTCCTGGTGCATTTTAAAACTTCCTATGTTCATCTCCACACAGAAAAAGTGTTTGAAATATAGTTCTTTAGTTAACAATAACATTGTGACTCCATTTTAATTAGCCACATTTTTCTTCTAGTCCTTCTTTGAAAATAAAAGAGTAAAACTTAATAAAGGAAAAATATTTTTTCCCGTATTTGTTAACATATAAAATACTATTTTCCATAAAGTTTCAGTTCTAATTTGTCCTTGTGTAGCCTATAACATCTATTTATTTTTCTTATATTTCTTTTGGTTTGTGCAGTAGAATTAGATAATAACCTCTCAACATAAAATAGTGATAGCTACCTGATCTTCCAGATTATTCAGACCCTAGTCTATCTAAAATATAGTGTATTGATTGAATATCTACAAAAGAACATTACAAATTGTTCCTAGAAAATATGCTAGATTGATCTGTGCATTTTATAATTTATACCATTTTATAAAATAACATCAAAAACAAAGTGCTTCATTGAAAACATTTTCTATACTGATTTTCCCATTATTTTAGCAACAAGAGTTATGAGCATGAAAGCTGATGTTGGAATTCTATTTTATTTAAAAAAAATTGTAAACTAGCATGCAATTTATGAAATATTGTCCTTATCTATTCATTCTTTGTATTTGAAGTACAAAAGCATAATGCAAAATAAACTTGCTACTTCTGGGAAGAATATGCTTCTGTAAAGTAGCAGCAGTACCTGTACTTCTGTAGCAGGTAATACATTTTAAAGAATTCTGAAAAAATTAATCCATTTTAAAGGGCAGCATATTCATAACCTGAACCAAAGTTCTTGTGCTCTTCTATCTAAAGATTATCTCATCAGGAAATTGAAAATTCTTAATTCAGAAGAAACACATTGTGTTTATTTTCCTGTAACTTAATTTTAACCTTTTTTTCTCTTTCCTCAGCATTGGTATAGGCTAAGATGTAGGCTACTGCTAATCAAAGATATAAATAAAAGAAGATAAGAGAGGCCAAAGAAAGCTTCCATAAAGTTAACTTGATTTTTTCCATAGTTGTTTTTCCATATGCTTCATTCTGTTTTCTCTTTTCTTGTACGTGCTTTCCATATGGCAATCCCTCCTCCCAAAACCTGTTGCCCTCTTTCAGTAACATCTGAGGTTTTTGAAGAATGAAAGAAAATGTGAGTCTATAGTTAAGATATTTGTAATTAAGAGGTTGTGAGAACTGGATCTGATGATAAAACTGGTTATTTCACAGACCAAATAATAAGCAAAGATATAATTTAAATTTATTCTCACTTAAGTAACACATCAGATTACAGTTGTCTTCATTCAAAACATTCAGGTACATAGACAAGATCAAAATGCACTTTGAAAAAGAAAGTTCATTTGTGGTAGTAAATGAACCACAGGAACAAATGAACAGACATAGAAAACAAAAATATCCAGAAATACACGCTTGTATTCATCATTAATCTAGTTGAAGTATATCTCTCTCTTATCAAGTTGTAAAACGGCTATAATCCTCTTTGAATATCAAGTCTTTTACTTACTGTTTCACTTTCCAAAATGCCTGTTAGCTTTACTACTGCAACTTCCTTGTGTTGTATTTTCTAACCTTACATCAGCCAGTTACTCAGCCTCAAAGACTACAAAATTTCAGCATGACATCCTTACATGTATATCGTGCCAGTCATCTCAAATATTTTGCATCATCACACATACACCAACAATGTTCTTGTCCTACTTTGTGACCAGACTATTAATCTCGGTTTTGCTACTTTCTATCTTCTTTTGCTTATACAATTTTTTTTTGTTGGTGTTCTTGTTTTAATGTGTCATCATTATGTATTCCACAATATGTTTGGAGTGTTTGCAAACCAATATTGCATCATCAGAGTTCTACTTTACCTTATAACATCAACATTTGTCCATTATGAAAAAAAAAAAAAATAAAAGGTCACTTTGTAGATTTATTTATTCTCCCAAATAAAACTTGGGATGCTTAGTCTTGTTTTCATAAAAATTTATTCTGATGACCAATACTGCATTCTTCCATATTAAACCACCTCTGTCCAAGTCTTCTTTCAAAAGTCATGTCAATGTTTTTATGCTTCTAAGATTTCAGTAGAGTAATTTTCAGTAGAGTAATTTTGTCCAAAGTATATACCTTTTTTTATTGTTGTTGAACTTTTGTAGGTAAATAAGCACCTGGAATAATGTTGTGAAATTAATAATAATCCTTCAAAATGCATTGATCCTCTTTATGGAATAAAAATAATTTTTGTTCTGTGCTTCCAATACAATTTTAAAATTATGGATGTTTACAGGAAAATGTTTCACTCAATAATAATGGTTCACTTTAATATGAAGAACTAATGGCACTGTCTCAATAAGGCTTTTTCTTATGAACTATTGAACTAAATAGTCCTTCAAAGAAACTGTTTCTGTGTTTTCCTTCGATATCTTGGGCATGTCTTTTTGAGCTAATATGAAATCAATAGTAAATTACAATGTTCCCTTGAAAATCAAGTATTTTCTTAAAATATTGGCCTTGGTAATAAACATTCCATTCTCCACTTTCCCTTCAGATAGGGCACTACTCTCAGGTGTCATATGTATCTTTTCTACTCAAGTGCTAATTCTATCTCTCAGGACTCTTACTGATATGCTGTCCTTTTATAATTTTCAGGTACCTCTTTCCTTTAAATAATTCACAGTTTCTGAGAAGTGAAGTTAAATCACTTCAGTTCTAATTAAATAGAAACACATGTTTAGACAGTACGTTTTAAGAGATAAAAAGAACATAAATTTAAAAAAAACATCTATTTTGAAGTCATTTAAGATGCCACTTTCTCTATTGGGTTACTTGGTTCGTCACCTGAATCTGAAGACAGTTGATCAAATAACCCAGTTTTTTTGGGTTTTTTTTGGTTTTTTGTTTTGTTTTTTTTTTTCTTTCTTTAAGTAAATTTTATCCTTTGAAAATAGTTTCAGTGGGTTTGCATGGTGAAGTTTTGGTAGTGGGGTGGGCTACCTTCTGTGAGAAGCTGCCAGAAGCTTCCACCATTTCCAATACCAGCTAGCTCTGAGACAGACCCACTGCTGTCCAAGACAGCCAATCAGCAGTGGTGGTAGGATCTCTGTGATAACATATTAAGAAGTGGAAGAAGTTGCAGCACAACAGCAAATACAGCCAGAAAGAGAAGAGTGAGAATATATGAGACAAACAACCCTGCAGACATCAAGGTAAGTGAATAAGGAAGGGGCTCATCCTGCAGAGATTCCCCTGCAGCCCATGATGAAAACCGTGGCGAGGCAGCCTGTCCTCCTGCAGCTCATATTGGTCCATGGTGGAGTAGAAATCCACCTGAAGCCTATAGAGGACACCACACTAGAGCAGGTGGATGCCCAAAGGAGCATGGTGAGGCAACCTGTCCTCCTGCAGCTCACAGAGGTCCATGGTAGAGTAGAAATCCACCTGAAGCCTATAGAGGCACCACGCTAGAGCAGGTGGATGCCCAAAGGAGGCTGTGACCTCATGGGAAGCCTGTGTTGGAGCAGGCATCAGGCAGGACCTATGGCCCCATGGAGAGAGAAACTCATGCCGGAGCAGGTTTACTGGCAGGGCTTGTGACCCTGTGAGGGACCTACAGTGGAGCAGTCTGTTCCTGAAGGACTGCACCCCTTGGGAATTGTGCTGGAGCAGTCAATGAAGAACTGCAACCCATGGGAAGGACTCACACTGAAGAAGTTAGTGGAGAACTGTCTCCCATGGGAGGGACCCCAGACTAGAGCAGGGGAAGCGTATGAGGAGTCTTCCCCCTGAGAGAGGAGGAACAGCAGAAATAATGTGTGATGAACTGACTGTAGCCTCCATTCCCTGTCTCCCTGCGCCACTTGGGGGAAGGAGGTAGAGAAATTGTGAGTAAAGTTAAGTCCAGAAAGAAGGGAGGGGTGAGGGGAAGCTGTTTAAAGATTTAGTTTTATTTCTCACTATCTTATTCTGATTTGATTGGCAAGAAATTAAACTAATTTCCTCAACTTGAGTCTGTTTTGCCTTTGACGGTACTTGGTGAGTGATCTCTCTCTGTCCTTGTCTCAACCCAAGAGCCTTTTGTTATATTTTCTCTCCCCTCTCCAGCTGAGGAAGGGCAGCAATAGAATAGCTTTGGTGGGCACTTGACATCCAGCCAGGGTCAACCCACTACAATAGTCCACTCAATCAGCAAAAAAATTGTCAGCTGGCAGTTATCCCAAGTTATTTCCACACTGGCAACTACTCTGACAATAGAGAGTTTCTTAGAATTACGAATCACTGCATGGCTGAAGCAGCTTAGAGTTCTAAAAGATCTGGTAAACAGAACCAGAAAAAAAAAAAAAAAAAAAATCCCTAAAACTATAGAGTGACTAGAAAATAGCTAGCTCAAAACTAGTTATGATGCAAATGTACTATTTTGGAATTGGAAAAATAATCATGGATATTTTTGAGGCTTAAAATAAATGACATTCATTCTACCTACAGTGTGTTTATGTACCTATTGTCCTTATGGTAGAAACAGAAAGACACTTTGAGATGACAATTCATCCCACGTATTTCAGGATGGAATGAATTGCCTTGAAGGAACAAATCATGCCTGTCTTTCCCATTTAGTACAAGGTAACCGAGACAAATAGTTTAGATTATATCCCTACTTCTTAATGACTGAAATTTAGGCAAGATAAATTCGACATGAATTCCACAACATGAGTAAATTTCTAGAGAATTCTGAAGTATCACATGAAAGTAATTTTTACCATGAATGTAAATTATTTTAAATCAAGAGCAGCAGGCACAAAGCTGTCCTTCACGTGCTATAAAATCTAAAGATTCATTTCCTCTCTCTGGTTAGAATAAACAATATTTTTATTTACATTTCTTTTTTGTTTGGTTGGTTTTTTTTAATTTGTTTATGCATACAGTAAGACTACTAAAATACTAAATTTGATTCCTAGACAGATGACATTAGAAATAATTCAATGAGCACTATTTTCAGAATCTCTTGTGGTGGAGTAAATATAACGTGGAAAAAGAGAGTTTATGTTTGACATTCCAAATCTTAAGACTAAAAGAAACAAACAAAAAAACCCTGCAATGATTTGTAGTAAGAAAAAAAACAAAACAACCACACACACAAAAAAAAGGAAAAAAAAAAATCTCTTTGTACTCTGGATTGTGAGTGGAAGTACTTTGAAGATGCAGCTGGGAACACTAGTATACTACTTTTTAAAGACAAACATAACACTGTAACTTGAAAATTATACCTCTTTGTATTCTGGATTGTGAGCTTTCTATGAATTGGAAGTACTTTGAAGATGCAGCCGGGAACACTAGTATACTACTTTTTAATGACAAACATAACACTGTAACTTGAAAATTATAGTTAAAAGTATATGAGTGCATCAACTGTGACTACAAGGGAAAAGGATTTAAAACAAACAAAAAAAATTAGTTCAAAATATCTTAATGTTTAATTCTGTGAGATTGACCACAGATTTTTTTTTTTTTAATCGAGAAATAAATTAAATTAATGAAACATTTGTACATACTAAAGCTATTCCTTACAATATCAGAACAGATACACTTTGTGAAACTTATCTTTGTGATAAAATCAAAGGTCTTCCCTATGCCAGCTGTATTTATTCCTTTATTTATTTTATATTATTTATAATAAATAAATTATTATTTAATTTATTATTAAATAATAAATTCCTTATTTATTATTTAAAATATTAAATTTCATATAGGTTCACTCACGTTACTCACATTCAGTAACTGGAGTGTAGTTTTCCTGCTATGAAATGAATAATACTACTCAATTTCTGACCCTCTTTAATTATTCATATCTTAGGAACAGATTATATTATGCATTAGTCTTGAAGTAATATGAAGGAATAATTGATTGACACTGATATAATAGAATGCCATCAATATTTTAATTTTAAATAAATTTATGCTTCAAATTACATTCATCACTTGAAACAGAAGAATAATTCTGAAATTAGTTTAAATAAAAATGGGTCACAATAACTTTCATGTATAAGGGACAATTCCAAATAACCAGCTTTGTTTTTATTCTCTACCTATTTGTCTACACCTGGAAGACTTAGAATTCCACATGTGAGGAAATTTGCACATACATAAAACCTCTCACTCACTCCTTGCACCATCATGCCAGAAGCAGAAACAAGAACTTGCTTAACTTAGCAGATCTCTGCTGATATGACACCTTTTGTGTAAAGAGCTACTTCAAACTCTGGTGAAGGAAACATTGCCACAAAAATGCGATCTGGGCATGACAACTTACTGCCCAGTGAATTCCCATCTCTGCTTCTCTGAGCATCTCTTTCTTACTTGATGAGGGAGCGGAATGATGTGTCATCTCTTACACACGATGAAACTTCAAATTTTATCCTTGATGTTCATGATTAGGAATCTCTCTAAATTTGCCAGTAGTCTCTTGGATCAGTGATATTTCTGCCCTAAATTAATATTTCAGAGTTTAAGCAAAGCATTTCAACATTTGACATATTTTTCTCTTTGTGAGGCTGGGGAGCAGGATTGTCTTCAGTCTTTAGCATGTCTCATAGGGTGGTTTCTTGCTGAATTCTGTCATTCATATAATCTCAAGACAGAAGGATTATTTTGTTCCTTTGAGGGATATCTGGATCCTGATAATGAAAGAGACAGACAATTTGTGGTGTAAGTGTGATTGTCTTTATTGATGTTTATTTTATGGTCTACTGAAATATTACTTAGTTTCTGCAAAGAAAATAAATTTAAAATTCATCTGACATAGATCTCTTTTTCATTTCTTGGCTAAGCTTCTCCCGTGTCTTGAGTAATCTATAAACTTCTGGTGAATCTGAAAGTAAAGTGAAATGACAAAAATTTGCCTTGCATGACTGTTTGACAGGAAACCAAAATGGTCTAGATCATCCTATAGATTTGTTTTACAGTACTTTTTTACAGTCTTCGTTTTCTTTCAATGTCACAAGTGAATTTTAACTGGACCAGGTATTTCTGAAGATACTTTTAAAATGCTCTCCTATTGTTTGCTTCCTTGTTTGGGTTTTGTTTGTTTGTTTTTTTTTTATTTTGTTATGTTTTGTTTTGTCTTTTAAGATGTCAGATTTACGTAGCAAAATGCTTTCCACTACATGATGGGTTAGTCTTGATTAACATCCAAACTCATACCCAGCTGCTCAGTCACTCTCCCTCTCTCATTGGGACAGGGGAGATTATAGGAAAAAACTGTCTGTGTCCAGCATGGAGCAGCTCCAGCCTCTCCTCACAGAGACCACCCTCTGCAGCCACTCTGCTGCCAGCACCTGGCCACCTGCACCAAATAAACACTATGACAGTTGTGCAGTTGAGAATAAGATAAATAAGTAGGTGTTACCGTTAATGTAGACATTTTACAACACTCAATGTCTCAGTTTTTCTAAAGCTAAATTTTCCATATTGGGGGTAGAATTGTGTCTGTATTATTGTAAAAGTCAAATACAAATTAGTCCATTCACCTTAGCACCTGGATGAACTACACGTTGGTTAACAGCTAGTATTTGAATGTTTTAAAAGACTGAAGCAGAATTTTGTGCAAGAGACTTGCTGGTTTTTGTGTTCTCCACTTTTGCCCACAGCTCATAAACTAGATACTTTCCTCAATTATTTTCTTTCTATCTGCTTATATGTGATCTATAACGAAACAATAATCTTTTTATGTGTAAGATACAGAAAGAAAAAAAGAAAATAGGAAATGAAAAAAAATATAAATAATGCCTCATTGTTTTTTGCACAAACTTCGAAATTGGATAAATAAAAGTTACAATACAAACTCCACAGTTACATTCTGATTACAGCTAGGTAACACTGGAAAATATTAATTAAAAACTCCTTCTTTAAATAAATAAATAGATACATAAATAAATAAATTCATTGTTTTGTAAATATTGATAGAATTATCTCATTTTACTTTATAATTTTGACTCAGGCCGAAATTGGGATTTCTATTCACTTTTATTTCATATTTAATATACTTTGATTTTTTTAACTTATAATTTAAACTCAGTACTGAAAAGGATCAATTTCTTTGTAGTTTGTCACGTGTTATCTGAGGTAATATTTCACTAGTCAGAAACATGCAGCAATTTCAAGTCTGCCCATTTTCTTTGTTAAGCTGAAGAACAAATGACATCTTCAATTTTTTTTTTAAAAAAAAAGAAAGAAACATAAGCAATATTTTTTGGAGAAGAGTTTACTATTATTACGTATTCGATGATTCTGACCTAGCTCCTGCATGAGATAGATTAGTAACTATTTAATTCCATCTGGTTCCATGCTGTATGCTTTACTTTCTCCACCCATTCCCATTTTGCAAAAAAAAACAAGAAATAAAAAAAACCCAAAACATGCTGTTTCATTATCAAGGAAAAATGAAGTGGTTTTTTCTGCTACTGCAAATTTAATGCATTGTATCATTCCTCATAGTAACTGAGAGATCTTAGTGGAACTAGATCACTGACATGTGGCTGCTTACAAGAAGCATTTTTCTGAGGCATTTTAGAAGAAAAAAAAAAACAAAAAACGCAAGAAACGAAGACTTGTAGCTTCACAAGATAAAAAGCTGACATTCTAGAGCTTTGAACTCCAAGAACTGAAATAAGTGAAATGAGGAAATTTTACCCAGCAGTAGAACATTATAATGAAGACTAATATTTTAGTTAATAACAGTCAAATAATCTTAATGATTGTAAAAATATCTTTGAGGAGGGAAATAACATACCCACATTTAGTCTAGAATTATGTGACTTTACTTCTATTAGCCATAATGTCAGCAGACCTCAGTTTAGAGTCCATCAGCTCATTCTTTAGGAAATTCAATTTGCTAGGCTACATGTTAGGTAGAAAAAAGAGCTATGAGACAAAAGCAAAAACAGAAAATAAAGAAGTTGTGAAAATATGTTTCCTTTTGCACTGCATTTACTTTGTCCAAAACTTATTTATTAGTAGCTGAAGAATGGTGTGTGCGTTAACACTACATTTGTTTCCTGTGATTTATATAATCTTACCAAAGGTGTCTTAAGTTCAAGAAAAACAGACAATTTTAGATGCCAAGGTATTTTTGTCATACCTTAGGTAAGGAGAAAAACTAAATCTGATTATAACCTCTAGTCTCAAGCAAATAAAAATTTCACCTGAAGATGTATTCTATATGATGTGGTGAGTTTTATTATGTTAAGTTGCATTAACTAGTTAAATAAAAAGTTTAAAAGTTCAGGCTAGATAATTATGTGTTATTTCAAGGCCTTTTCTGTGTTTAAAAAGCTAGAGAATAACAGAGGTTTTTAATAGTATCAGAGAAACACAGTTTTTTTTAAGTAGGACTTTAATTTAAAAAACTTTTCAAAAAATCCAGTAGTTGTATTTCATCTGTACAGTTGGGCAAATAACCTTCAGGAGTTTTATTTTGTGAGAACATATTTTTTCACTATCACAAATAAATTATTGTCTATCTTAACTTAAAAATATTATAGCTTGCTGCCACTGAAATTATTGAGGAAATTTATCAAAATCTTGCTGTGCAGAAGTAAAACAAAATGAACATGGGATAAAAAGTTGTTTTGGTTTTCATTGTAGATTTTTTTTACATTTAAGTTCATTATGACCCCATTTGGCACTTCAGTTAGAAGTACTAGACTCTGGTCAAAAGATACTGTTACATTTCATTTTCTCTCTATGTAAGACTGAAGACAAAACTAAAAATCTGCAAAATCTATCAGCTTCTGAGTCAGTGAGCAAGTAAGTCTTTCTATTTACTTACATACTGATGCTTTTTACATTTTGCTTCCATGATCTTCTTTCTCAACTCAGCTATGTCTTCCTCTGATAGTCCAACATTGTTTTATTAGCTGAACTAATGAAGTACTAGTCATCCTTCTTATGAGAAATTGAAACTCTTTTAATTTGTATTAAATTATTTTATTTCAACTCAATTAAAATTTTCAGCCCTACTGGAGATTAAAAACCATGAGCAAAGCTACAATCACACTTTAAATTAAAGGACATGGATTATAGAAAAAAAAACTATTAGAAATAATGTCTATTAAGAAAGAATATCTTTGTTAAGGATGAGGCCTCCAGTGAATTTTTCCTCCCATGGGTTTGACTTTAGTATCCCCTCCCTTCATCTCGTCTGACTGCAAGATATTGCACCTATAACAGCTGGCCAACCTGTTTCTGTATCCATGTCTGAACAGGATTGAAGAAATTGAACTAGCCAAAGGAAAAAAAAAATAAAACACAAAAAAACCCCAATGCATTTGTTTCAGATCCAGAGAACAACTTTTGTACTGGCAGCTGTTCTATTTTTCCCACCTAGATCCATCTAATAAAATTGGAATTTATTCCTATTTATGAAAGAAAAAGAATCCTTTTCAAGAATTTCTATGCCCAGAGGCAGCTGAGGAGTTTCAGAAGTAAAAAGCATTTTTTTGTTTAGCAATATGATCAAAGCAACAAAAAGATAACATTTAGCTCTTGCTAACAGTAAATCTTTAAGAAACAAGTAAAAAATATACAAATTATTGTACCTTGTATAGCATGATTGAAATAAAGCCAATCATAAAGTTGAAACTGATTTCAGTAACCTAATTTTGTATGTAGATAGATAGATAGATA
Organism: Antrostomus carolinensis; assembly: GCF_000700745.2. Lineage (NCBI taxonomy): Eukaryota > Metazoa > Chordata > Aves > Caprimulgiformes > Caprimulgidae > Antrostomus > Antrostomus carolinensis. The sequence continues at coordinate 58,893 of NW_010312600.1, forward strand.
GATAGAGAGATAGATACACACACACACTAAAATATAGTTGCACATATGTCTTGATTGACATCTTGGAGATGTGGTGGGATGCCTCCTATGACTGGAGTGGTGGAATGGAAGGATACAGGCTCTTTAAGAAGGATAAACAGGGGAGCAGGGGAGACAAGGAGAGGGTGTCACCCTCTATGTCAGTGACCAGCTGGAGTGCATGGAGCTCTCCCTGGAGATGTAGGAGGAGCAGACCAAGAGTTTATGGGTTATGGTTAAAGGAGGACAAGGACAGGTGTCTTTACAGTGAGGGTCTGCTACAGGCCACCCAACCAAAAAGACAGAGTGTATGAGGCCCTCTATAGACAGGTAGGAGCAGCCTCATATTCACAAACCCTGGTCCTCATGGGGGACTTCAACCATCCCAGTATCTGCTGGAAGGACAACACAGCACAGCTTAAGCAATCCAGGAGGTTCCTGGAATGCCTTCATGACAACTTTCTTCCCCAAGTGATCGAGGAGCTGATGAGGAGAGGTGCTATGCTGGATGTGTTCTCATTAACAAGGAGGGACTGGTGGGGAATGAGAAGCTCAAGGGCAGTCTTGGATGCAGTGACCATGAAATGGTAGAGATCAAGATCCTTAGGGCAGTGGTGCACAGCAGGCTCACTACCCTGGTTTTCAGGAGAGCAGACTTTGACCTTTTCAGGGACCTACTGGGTAGCATTCCATGGGATAAAGCCTTGGAGGGAATATGGGCCCAAGAAAACTGGTTAATATTCAAGGATTGCCTCCTCCAAGCCTAGGAGCAATGCACCCAACAAAGAGGAAGTCAGGAAAAAAATATCAGGCAACCTGCATGGATGGACAAGGAGCTCCTGGACAGACTCAAAGACAAAAAGGTAGCCTATAGAGGGTGGAAGCAAAAGCAGGTAGCTTGGAAGGAATACAGATCCTGCACCTGGGTTTGGGAAACCTCAAGCACAAATACAGGCTGGGTGGAGGATGGATTGGGACCAGCCCTGAGGGGAAGGACTTGGGGGTACTGTTGAATGAGAAACAACATAAACCGGCAATGAGCACTCGCAGCCCTGAAAGCCAACCATATCCTGGGCTGCATCAAAAGGAGCATGGCCAGATGTCAAGGGAGGTGATTCTGCCCCTCTACTCAGCTCTCGTGAGACCCCATCTGGAGTACTGTATCCAGTTGTGGGGTCTTCAACATAAGAAGAACACAGACTTCTTGGAGCGAGACCAGAGGAGGGCCACGAAGAGGATGAGAAGGCTGGAACACCTCTCTTATGAGGACATGCTGAGACAGTTGGAGCTGTTCAGCCTGGAAAAGAGAAGGCTCCAGGAAGAACTCATAGCGGCCTTTGTGTATCTGAAGGGGGCCCGCAGAAAAGCTGGAGAGGGACTTTTTACAAGAGCAGGTAGTGACAGAACAAGGGGTAATGGCTTTAAACTGGAATGGGGTAGATTTAGATGAGATATTAGGAATAAAATCTTTCCTGTGAGGATGGTGAGACACTGGAAAAAATTGCCCAGAGAAGTTGTGTATGGCCACACCTTGGAAGTGTGCAAGGCCAGGTTGGATGAGGCTTTGAGCAACCTAGTCTAGTAGAAATTGTCGCTGCTCATAGAATCATAGAATCATAGAATAGATTGGGTTGGAAAAGACCTCCAAGATCATCAAGTCCAACCCCTGATCCAACTCCAATTACTATATCATGGCACTAAGGGCCACGTCCAATCTCTTTTTAAAAACCTCCAGGGATGGTGAATCCACCACCTCTCTGGGCAGGCCGTTCCAGTGCCTGATTACCCTTTCTGTAAAGAATTTCTTCCTAACATCCAACCTAAACCTCCCCTGGCAGAGCTTGAGCCCATGCCCCCTTGTCCTATTGTTGGTTGCCTGGGAGAAGAGACCAACCCCCACCTGGCTATAACCTCCCTTCAGGTAGTTGAAGAGAGTGATGAGGTCACCTCTAAGCCTTCTCTCTCATGGCAGAGGGGTTAGAACTAGACAATCTTTAAGGTCCCTTCCAATCTATACCATTCTATGATTCTACCTAACTAAGCTCTGCAAAAAGGATCACTGTCTTTGAAAGATAATTCAAGAGTAGTATGTTATTTTAGAAGTGTGCTTATACACTATTCTGCTCTTAAATATAGTTGGTCTTTTAGTGCATTCATCACCACTTGACAAGAAGCAGGAAGCAAGCAACCTTAGTTCAATTGTCATTCCTGAGACTGAGAAGTTTATTTAAGTAGCTATTATATTGGTTTGTATTACTATATTTTATCAACTTATTCTCCTAATCTTCTCCCTATTGAACATGTTCCTGTATTTTCACTGTTGCTTCTAATCAAGGCATCTACATTTGTGCTATTTTGGGTAAGCTTGCATGTATAGTTACAATTTCAGTTGTAAGATAAATTTAAATTTCCCTTCTTTTCTCTAAGATTAAAATTAAGAAAGAATTTACGAACATCTGGTAAAAAATTCTAGATCCAGCTTGCCAAAGAAAGTGCTACGCCTCCTCTGCATGTGCAATATCATTTCAAATATTAACGCCTTTGTCAGAGCCAAGATTTCACCATTTGCAAGAATATTTTAGTTTGTTGTGAGCTACTTTTCTGCAAAGAAAATGTGATTGTCTTGTATTGGTCATGGACTGAGTTCCTATTACGTTCTGATTTTGCTTAGGTTTAGTTATGAATCTCAGAGAAACATGATTCTGTAGTTTCCATCCTATTTTCCAAGTTATTACTTATGAATTAGTCTGCCAATAGTGACTAATAATCTCTGGATCTATAAAATATTTGCACATCACAAAAAATCTACATCATGCTTAAGGAAATCAGGTTCTATGATAATACTAGGATACACAGCAGGAAAATGAAGCTTTCATTTTTATTATTTTGCAAATTTTTGGTTTGAAAAAATCCTGTACATTAGAGTTTTTCCTCAGGTATATTTCTTACCTTTAATACATGTTTTACTTTTCAAATGTATTCTCTATTAGTCTAAAATGAACTGGGTTCTTCATTACTCAAACTTACAGAAAACCTTAAAAAAACTTCGGAGAGGTAATTGTATCTTCATGTAAGGATTTATCCAGCTATAACTATAGAGGCATGAAGACTTCATGAAAATCTATAGTCTTGGATAGAGTTTGTGTTACTTTTGGTAGGGCTGAATTTGGCCCAGTGAATAGTGCTATGTAATAACATTATACCAGCTGCCTTTTCCTGTATTTTCTGCATCTGTCATGGATACTAAATAATCTGATAGATATTAAGATTTCACTTATGGACAAAGAGCTGCAGATATAAAGAACACCTGGAACTGGCATCACTGCAAGGGGGACTTTGGCAGCATCTTCGGTATAGAGGCTGATGTTTCAAGTAACCCAATTGCCCAGAGAAAACTCAGACAAATGACCCAAGGAATGGGGAAGCCAAAGATCAGCAATTTTAAGCTATCTGTTTTTATGTAATGCAGCAAAAATTTGGAAACACTGTAAGTAGAGAATTTTTCATTATCTATATTATTAAATGAGTACTAAGTGATAGAAAAAGAGACAGCTAGGCATATATCACTATACCATTCTATAATTCTATGATTCTATGATTTTTGCAATGATGGCTAGAAAAATATTAAGAATAGATAATCTTTTTTAGACCTAATAATCTATCTGGTACTAAATACACTGCTTCATGAAAGTTATTTTCTTAACCTGATGTCAGGTCTTGAGCCCTGCAGACTAGTGATTTTTGCTCTTATTGCTTGTCTGTGTGTGTGTGTGAGATAACATAGGGCTTTTACTGTTCCCTAAAGCTTAGAACTGACTCAACTTTTATAATTGTTATTTATTTAAAATAAACTATATGGCTGACTCTTACAAAAAAGGGGTCTGAGCTTTGCCTTAAAATTACAAATTTATCTTCTATTTTCTTTTTTATTTTTATTCTTTAACAATGAGAAGTGGCCAGAGACCTAGGAAGGTTCTGAAAAGTGTCTGGAGTCAATGGGACATCAGTGTTATGCTGTGGGTAATCGTGCTCCATATCTATGATAAGCCTACTCCAAATAGAAGAGATTGATGTTTAATAACTTTAAATTTACAATCCTTGTCCTCTTTTAATTCTGTACTTTCCAGATTAATGCCTTTTCATCTTTTGTGGCATTGTAATATTTGTATATGAGAAAAAAAATATATATCTGAAAGAATTACTAGAAAATTTATTGTCTTTCTAACAAAGCAATCAAAAAAGTCCTTAGTAAGACTGCTTCGGATACATTGCTTGTTAGATAGTAACTGGCAGATAAATGCACAGTACAGTTAGACTCATTCAAGTTTTAAGTCTATTCAATAGAACAGATAGAGACAAGAAGTGATTAATGCATATATTCTAATATATTAAAAGAAATATAGTTACATGAAGAAATCCTCCATCCATTTTCTGCATTTTCTACCTACCACAGCATCCTCCCAGAGAGATATAATCTTAATAAAGAGCATAATTTATCAGAGTAATACAAGGTAGCACAGCATTTCATAACGAAAACCTTCAAGCAACAAGAATTCCTAACAGTAATATACTTTTGTTAGGTTTTGTATTCAAATATCACCTTCAAAATCTCACTGAATGCTGAGTAGTCTTATTAAATGCAGTTTACCTGAAATGAATCCATTTCCATGTTTCATTGCTTTAATTTTGTGGGTTTTGTCTCTAATTTTTAAACTGCTTTTCGATACGTTTCTAAAGAATGCTATATATCTTGCGTGTCAGTGTAGAACATTTCCTCTACGACCTACCACCTAGAGCTAAATGTTGGTTTTCTTTGCGCTCTTGAGACTTTTTTTTTTTTTTTTTCTCTCAAAGATTCATAAATTTTTTTGTATAAATACTCATGGCACATTATTTTGTCTTTAAATCGTGTGACTAATATGAACAATATCAGTGAATATAATAAACTGTAGGCTCTTAAATTATTGTAAAATTAAATATAGATTCTGTCATGCTTAGTTGAGAATAAGAAGAGATGAAACACAGCTTTTTGAGGAGACTATTTCATAATCAACAGTATATTTACTTACTGAAAAGTCATTCTTTATCTGAGAAGTTATAAAAAAAACCTCTTCTTTGCAGGTATATATCCACCAAAATCTAAAATATTTGTGTTTTCCTTATGTACACACTAGGCTTATCACCTATTTTTGGTGTGTTAAGTCTCTACAGTTCACAAAATAATAAAAAGAAAACCATTTAATAACTCCGGGAAGTAATATTATGAATTTTCAAAACAAGAGTGTTCTCAGTCATTGTAGAAAGGTCATTCCAGATGGTGCAGATGATGCACATGGCAAACAGGAAGGCAGGCAGAAAGCAGGTTTGAAGATAACAGAAATAACACCTCATTGGTAATTCTGAATGATATTAAAAAAATACCTTCAAAAATTATTGTGCTAGACCATTACATAGAAAAACTGGTAGACTGCTTTCTTATTTTGGCTATAGGAGATATGTTACTTAAGAGAAGGGTTTACACAAGGATTAGAAAGAAAGAAAATTCAGCAGCATTACTACAAACTAGTAATGAGTGGAGATATTGACTGAGTGGGATATCACAGGGTAATGGTCAGGGTGAAAACATAACAGCTGTGTTTTGCTTTGAAAGGAGAAGGATCTGAAATGTAAATATATAAATATTACTCACTACATTTCTGTTAAAAGCTAATGTGAATTACACGGGTGCCCTAGAGCCTTATAACCATCTGGGTACTATGCTAGCTTGACAGGCTATGGATAGAAAAAACAGTCCTGCCAAGAAAAATAACTGAAAGCAATCTGTGTTTCACCAGCCTGAAAAAATAGCATAGCTGATTTTTCAAGTGCAATCTTCAGTTCATTATAACATTCTGTTGCTTAATAATATTATCTGACTCCATGTAAAGCAACCAATTAACGAAAATAGTTAGCAGCCCTGTGAACATCAGCTTCAGGCAGTAATTTGTCCTAGAAATCAGATAGAAATTGATGTAAACTGATATGTGCAAGATTGCATCTCCTCCACTGATTATTCCTCCTACTCTCCATCCCTTGTCTCTAACGATCAGGTGCAGCATGGTCACCATTTTTATTTTCCCTTTAACCCAAATGCACCTCTTCTAAACTCTTTTTATTTTCAGGAATGGAATACATCCCTTAAGGCTGTCAGTTTAATTTTTGCCTGCTGTAAACTACCATAGTTACACCAGTTTAGAGCTTGCTTCTCTGTTTTTCTCTTTCCTCTCTGTACATGATCATTTGCTGTTCCTTCTGTCATTTCATTTCTGCTATGATGAAATCCAAGTATCTCTTTATGAAGGGCATGTCCTTCTCTGCAAGCAACAGAAGCTCAAGTTTTTTGGGCCCTGTAATGAAGTCTTTACTAATTACATTTTATACAATCCTATCTGTGTCTTGGTTCTTATGAACATTCAGGAAGATTAGATCCCTGTCTAAAAATTATTATTTTTTTTAAATATAAATATTAAAGCATGCAGTTTGATGACAGTATGCAGTCAGCAAGATTCCAATTGCATATTCTTGGTTTCTAAACATATTTACAGCTATCAGTGGATGATGCACTTTACACCAGGAAACAATAGTTATCTCAGGTTTCCCCTATGCTCATCTCTTCTTCCCTCAATATTTATACACTTTTAAAAATGTCTGATGAGAGTCCCACTTGGTTGAGGCTATATTACTTCTATATTACTATATACAAACCAGTTTTTACACTTATTAGATATTCATAACACTGTAGACTCATAAAGCTTATCAACAAGTGACCTGAATGTCCCTTCTTATTAGCAGTATAGAAAAACATTTAGCAGATTTGCCACAAGTATTGCAACATGTCTGCAGTAGCACAGTTGATGGAAGTGTTTTGATTTGAGGATGAAACTAATTTGCTGAAAACACAATTAAATTGTAGTAGGCAGTTGAGCCAAGTCATAACTGGAGACCTGAAGTTACAATCGATTATGCACAATTCAGAACTGAAATACTGGATAAATCAATGTAGATAAACAGAATATTGCTAAGTAGAAATAACACTTTAAAAAGCAAGACTTTTAAAGATATGTAAGAAAAGAGCTGTGTACTTCTTTGTACTGTCTTCTGGCCTCCTTAGATTTTAAAAATAATTTTAAATCTGCTTTAAAAATTAGTGTTTGAAAGTGATGAGCAGCTTTCCAGAGATTCTACTGAATAGTTATCTCTACTGACTATAGTATCTCTTATTGGTGTTGCACTACGATTTGCAAGCTCCATCAAAAATCACGTCTGAACTAGACATTATATCAATATATAGGGTGACACTTTATCTTAAAGATTTTATGGATTTTTTATAAAGACCTAACTTCCTCAAGCTCAACAGCCTGAGATATGCAATTCCTTACCTTATATTAATTCAGAGCAAATATCCTACATTTCATGTTCTGTATCATCTGTTGAAACGGCCTGTCTTTCTCCACCAGCTCTGAAGAGAAGCTAAACTACCAAGTGAAAGTCTGAACGTAGATGATATTTACTCTGTCTCATTTGATGAGGTGCTTATATTGGGAGTAGGACTGAAGTATGCTTGAGAATCTTGTACAGCCATGGAAGTGTTTATGGTATAGTTCATATGAATGTATTAAAAGCAATCTGTGCACAATAGCACAGAAATTTCATTTAAAAAATCAAATTCTCCAAGCTGTACCAAATCACTCTTTCAGCCACCCAGCTCCATGGTCTATCCTCCGTGAGACTGCAGTAGTTTCACACAAAATCTAACTCATTTATATTTAGATTAAGTGATGTTCTGAATAAGATCAGGTCTGTAATGGGAAAACAATGTATTTTATTAGACCAACATGGGAAATATTGACACATTTTCAGATATCCTAGAATTTTTTTCCAAGTTATAGTATTACTTCATGGTCTGAAGACAATCAGACTTTAATCAAACCAATTTTGAAAGCTGATTATGCCTCAAAAAGACTGGGCTGTGTAAAGACTCCCCTTCATTTAATCTACTGCCATTAGCTCAAGTGTCACAGATGATTTAATTGCTGTGGGAAAGAAGCGGCATGTGGCAGGAGAAAAGAAACACTAAAACAAACAAAAAAACCCTCAGAAAATCCTTATTCATCAATTCAGATAGAACTGTGAAGGAGTCATGGAAAATGGCCATTCAGTAAGGTAAACCTAGATCAATGCTGTGCTGAGTGTCTAAACAAATATGGGAAACTATTCAAGGCTTTAATGACTTTAACTTTTACCTGAACTCAGCCAGTAGAATGAGAAAGTCAAATGACACAAGTAATCTATTTCCTATGGGAAATTATATTTAATGCAGAAACTGCTAGATTCTGCACTGTAGGTTTTTGGGGTTTTGCTTATTGGCAGAGGAGGAGCAGGGGAGGGCGTGCATACCCCAATGATTTTAATTAAATTCCTTTCTGAAAGGGATGTGAGGCTGTGTCTCTGCATGTATCTGTAAAGATGGATGGCTCAGTTTGATGCTTTTCACTGAAGTAAAATAAACTACTACCTAAAATTTTTATTTCTTATACCTTCATCTGCCTTCTAACTTTTTTTCTGTTTTTTTTTAATCTCCAATACAATTTTTATAAACATGTTGCAGTGTTCTTCTTTGTCTGAGGACATGATCTTTATTTTACTGAAATTAACTTTGAGATTTTTTTTATACTGCAGAAAGAGATATTTATGTTTCTCATGGGCACAGGTTTCCTACTACGTGCAGATTTAGAAGGGAATAACATAAACTAGTAATGAAAATTTACTTCTAGAGTAATGTTTCTCAGTTCTTGTATCAAAAAAATAATTAGGTTTCAAAAATACTTAGCAACCTAAACAAAAAAAAAGTAAAGATAATCCAAATCCTTAAATTTTCATTGCATGTTATTCTTCTAGTTCAACTAGTCTTTGCCAGGTTCTTGAATATATGAAAAATTAATTGAGCTTATTAACTTTTGCTTTTGCTTTCATAGTAAATGTAATTTAGTAGTGGTTTTCTTCAGTTAATAGATTGCCACCCTGGAATGGTTGAGAATCATTCATCTAGAAAATCGTAAGTGACCCCGGATAGTTCGTTTGTGACATTTGTTTACATAAAATAATTTGTACACCAACTGTGTAATTCTGTAACAAATTATTCAGTTTTAGCAGGGAATGACAGAAGTTTCTTGAATGCCTTTTAATAAAGAATCTAATTTAAATTTGGCTCTGGAGGTTCAGATCATAAGCAATATTAATGACTCTCTTCTTTTATACTTCTTTTATATGTTTAAGGAAACCTGCTGTCTGGGAAATAATGTCAAGTTTCAAAATTAAAATGTACTTTAAGCTTGTTTCAATGATCTTACTATAGGTAGACATGACTTCTTTTGTACCTTTGCTTAGATTGTACCAAGACTCACTGGGAGCAAACCTCTAGGAAACAGAAGGTGTGAGATCCCTTCCCCCATCACCCACTGCAAAGAGTGTGTTTATCTTTTAATTTCAGAAATTGAGTAAAGCTGACCTGATCATTTTTTAAAATATAAAGAAATAAAAAATTAACAAGGCTTGCTTTTGGCAAGGAACACTTCTCTTTTCCCTTGCTTGATTTCCCTTCTTTTCTTTTCTCCTCAGATTCTTTGTTATAGTCCAAAGAGAATGAAAAAGTGCTGAAATACATTCTTCTTTAGTTCTCCAAATATAATACGGGCTACTTGAGCTTGAGCTGTAGGCTTCAGCTGTGACTTATGTTGTTCTGGAATGCAAGGGTTCACAGTGGTTCATATAGTACTTCCTGGAGTTTTATTCTATGCTTGTTCGAAAAGTTGTCTCTGAATTACAAATAAGCCTAAGAAAAAGCAAAACAAAGCAATGCTTCTTTTATGAATGAAGCTCAAGTATGGATAGTGGAAAAACAGCCTTATGGGGGGAAAAAAAAGTGCTGTTATTCTGATTGACTTCTGCAGTAATTATATTTGCTCAGAAGCTCAAAAATTAAAAACAAACAAACAAACAAACAAACAAAAAAACCCCATAAACCAGCTAAGGTTTCTGTGTTATGACCTTATGCCTATATATGAGTACAATGCTCTCATGGTCACACAAAATCATTTTTTTAAGTTGCTAATGCTAGTAAAATAATTGTTTTTATTACAGAGAAAATTTTCTGTAACTGATAGCAATTTCTAACACATTTTAATTAATTAATTTTCTCAGGAATGTACTGTAGACTTCCTGCTTTAAAATTTCTTTATGAAACAATTAAATATAGTATGTCATTTCCATAAGCATGAGTTAATTTTAAGAAATATAAAGTAGACTCAAGTAAAGTGATATTTTTACTTAGTAATTTTCTTCTTTGGGTGAGATATCATTTTGAACAATGCTGATGATGAAGTAGTTCTGGCTTTATTAAAGGACAACTTAAGAACGAAGAACTAGGTTAAGATTTCAGGAGTATGTATTTAAGTTATTGACTGGCTGAACTTCTAAAATACAGTTTTAACTTCCAACATTTCCTTCTGTTTTTCCCATTGTCTATTCCTGCAGCAATACCCTCCAAAAGACCCTAGAGGGAAGTCTCTCCTAGCCTGGAAAGTAGTTCTGACTCCAAGATCCAGCATTATACTGACTATAAGAAAATGGCATAGTTGCTCTGGGTTAAGCCAGCAATAACAATTTTTAAATTCTGTTTGGATCTTTGAATTTCTCCAAGACAGAAAAAATAAATAGCACTGTCCAATTAAAGTTTATTCTACCTTAAGAGAAAGCATTTATTTTCCTTCCAGAGCAGACACTATCATCACAGTGATTTTGAAGATAGGAGTTTCGACATGTATGATCATTCATGGAAGTCAAAACTGAAGATAAGTATACACCAACACATGGAAGTCACCTTGTTTTATTAATAGTGTTAGATAGAAAGAAGATTTGTAAAGTCTTAAAATTAATGTTATTGCAATAGATAATTGTAATGCCAGATACATAGCACAAGCTACATTCCTTATTTCCTGAAAATTTCTTTTTTCTTAAAAAAAGAAAAAAAAAGAAAAAACCCCACAACTTAGTTATTTATAGATATCAGATAGGTATTCTGATGTAGAAAACTTAAAGCAAGTTAAAATAATGTATTTTTGCTTAAAATAACAAAGTTGTATCTCTCTGAGGGTTGTTGAGTTTCTCCCCCGCCCCAGTTTTTTATGGCAGTCTAGTTTGGAGTACAGTTAATAGGAAGATTGGGTTCTTCACTGCCATGAATGTTGCTGTATAATAAAAGGCAGGAAAATAGTATACACAAATGGCAGCCCAGCCTTTCCCTTTTATACTTACTTGCTCTTGGGGAAATAGTTCAAAGTATCTTTCCTCACATTCATTGCTGTGAATGACTTCACTACTTCCCTTACAGACAATCTTCTTTCTCAACAGCTGTTTTAAAGTATTTATTGATTTTTGGATTCCAGATACTGTGCTACTGATAGAGTTTGCAGGATCTGATGGGTGAAATGGAGATTAAAAATAAAGTTTGTTGGACAGGTGAGAAGCTCATTAGTGTCCTATAAGGATATCCAATTCCAGAAAAATTGAGGTGTGCTTCTCAACTAGGATTTGTTTAGTGGTTTGTTGGGGTTTTTTTTGTTTTGTTTTGGTTTGGTTTGGGTTTTTTGTTTGTTTTGCAAATGTTTTAATTTTGGTCTAGAGAAAAGCTGACAAAATAATAAGTATCAATGATCCAAAAATGCCTAGACTTATGTCTCCCAAATAAAACAGTCCTGTTAGAGTGCTAAAGAAAAAGAACCCAAACAAACAAACAAACAAACAAACAAACAAAACCCGGAAGGGTACACCAAACCACGTCTTCACATTGTGTCATAATTCTATGCTTTTGTAAAATATTTTACTAAACAATACTGTGGAAATTTGTTCCTCACATCTACCTAAAAGAAGCAAACATGGTCTGGCATTTGAAAATATGAATGTTGCCACCATTATTCCACTGCTGGCAGCTTAATTTCTGATGTTATACGTGTAACATATCTTCCAGGCCAGTGATTTCTCCTCCTGCTCTTTGCTTCTAAAATCCATTCTACAGACTAGGAAATGGATGAATAAAACATAAGATACCTTTATCTTCTCCCAAATGGGGACTCCTTTAAAATTAACGTATTAGCAAACATATGTATTTCAACTGAGTGGAATTGCAGGGAAAATAAAAATGTAACAATTCAGTGAATTAGAAAACTTTGCCATTCTTTAAAAAGAGCAAGAACCTGACATGCTTCATGTGACACAATTTTTAATTTTTTTCCTTAAGGGTTCTAATATCTTTTCTGATTAATACCTGAGCCCTGGTGTTTTTGAGTATTGCAGTTCTTATTGTAATTAATTAGATGAGCAGCATCTTGACTAGTAAGTGATATTTTAATTCTATACTCTCCTATGTCTCTGGAGCCATAAGATATATGCTTGAGAAGAATCATAGAATCATAGAATGTTTTGGATTGGAAGGGTCCTAAAAGATCATCTAGTTCCAATCCCCCTGCCATCAGCAGGGACACCTTCCACTAGATCAGGTTGCTCAAAGCCTCATCCAGCCTGGTCTTAAACACTTCCAGGGAGGGGGCATCTACAACTTCCTTGGGCAACCTGTTCCAGTGTCTGACCACCCTCACAGTGAAGAACTTTTTCCTAATATCTAATCTAAACCTGCCCTCTTTCAGTTTAAACCCATTTCCCCTTGTCTTGTCATTAGTTGCCCTTATGAAAAGTCCTTCCCCAGCTTTCTTGTAGGCCCCCTTCAGGTATTGGAAGGCTGCTATAAGATCTCCCCAGAGCCTTCTCTTTTCCAGGCTGAACAGCCCCAACTCTTTCAGCCTGTCTTCATAGGAGAGGTGCTCCAGCCCTCGGATCATCCTGGTGGCCCTTCTCTGGACTTATTCTAACTGGTCCATGTCTTTCTTATGTTGGGGGCTCCAGAACTGGATGCAGTACTCCAGGTGGGGCCTTACAAGAGCGGAGTAGAGGGGGAGAATCACCTCCCTCGACCTGCTGGCCACACTTCTCTTGATGCAGCCCAGGATACGGTTGGCCTTCTGGGCTGCAAGCACACATTGTCTGCTCGTATTCAGCTTGTCGCTTACCACCACTCCCAAGTCCTTCTCTTCAGAGCTGAACAATACTTCTCAAACAAGAAGCTCAAACAATATTCTGGTGTAAGATAAGTGTAGCAAAAACTATTTCTAATCTGTTATTTCTGAATTATTTCTTTTATTACTACAACACTTTTCTTCACCATCCTTCAAGGATACCAACTTATTTCAATGAAAGTCATGCAGCTAAAATGTACTGATCTCTTGAATATTTATCTGTTAATAGCTATGTTAGGAGTGCCTTAAGACAAATGGGCATTTATTACAGAAATAATCGTGTAGTATTGAAGAATATGAAGCTCCTATCTTATTTTAATTCAGTGCACTATAAATATAACTTCAGGAATATTTACTCTCAAGATATATGTGGGTTTTTACATTATATAAGTAACACAAACCAACCATAAAAAGTCAGGTCAAGAGCCAGAAAGTCTTGCAACCTGTCTTATATCACCACTATTGGCTATATCATCACTATTTAAAGATTTCCAGGATGAAAAATTACGACTGATTTATTTTTTTCTGTCCTAAAAAGGTATATTTCATGAATTTGTCTAATTTATTTTTAAACATTTATCTTTTTATACTTTGACAAAAATTCCCCTATATGGTTGGGGTTTTTTTTAATATGTTAGAAGTACTATAATTGAGTTTGTCATTTTTTCCCTAGCAAATTATTTGCTTTGAAGTTTCTCAACACAATTCATAGTTCAATATTCTCTGTTTAAGTCTATCCAGAGTATGTATTTGAAAAGGAAGGGCTCTGAACTGTTCTGTTTCTCCTTGTCATGAAAACTTTTCCACACCCCTGAGTCTCCTTTCCCCTTCTTTACACATTTTCTTTGTATTATCTTTATAATGACATGATAATAAACCTATTCCATAGACAAGCTATGTGTCCATACTAATTGAAGAAAGCATATTATGATACTTTCTGATTTGCTCTCCACTTCTTTTCCTAACAGTTGCCTATATTGTCTTTGTATCTTTTAATCAAGGATGGGTATTGATCCTTAAAGACTTAAAAGTTATTTTTTGTTTTGTTTTGTTTTGTTTTGTTTTCCCCTGAATATTAATAACTAATTCAGGAGAATACTATAGTTTCTTTGTAGCTTAATTGCTTCTAGTGCCTTCCATACACATTACTTAGAACTTCAAAATGGTAACTCATTTTAATATCCCATGTTGTTACAGCATCTACACATCTATGTGATCTGCATAGGTTTCACTATACCAATTAAAATCTGTAAATTTTCTGCCTCAGTATTAACCCATTTTTAAAGAAATTAGAAATATGCAGATTCATGGATGCAGATACAGGTTCACTGATAATTTTCCTCCACTGTGCAGCTATGAAAAAGTCCTCATTTTACAAAGGCCATGTTTTTCTCCAGTTTGTTCTGCCTGTTGGGACGCTATATCTTCAAAAGTTGTTTTAGTGTGTAGTTTCCTGATTTCTATTGTTACCACTTATGTAAATAAATTTGGCTTTTGTGGAATTATATTCTCTTCAGTGACAACACCTTTATCTTAGGTCTCTTAAATAGTTGACAGTATTTAACTCCATAGTATGTATAGGTTTTTAAGTGGCTAGGGCTTCATAAATGTATTTAACCTTATGTCTTCACTGAACAAAGATAAGAAAGCCATCCTCAACAAATCCAGATGCAAGCAACTAATAATCTTTGAATCAAGAAACATCTAGGTAAAGATGACTGCTGTTTGTCCATTTGTGATAATGTCAGCCTTAAAAAGGGAAAATTTTCCTAGCAAGTGAATGCTGATTTGTATACCTATCAACATAATGATTTTGATCTGTAATAAATATTGTCTTTAAACCTTGATTAAGATCAAAGTTCCATTGCACTTGGCAGCCCAAAAGCACAGAAAGCAACAATTATACCCAAAGGCTTAATAAGTTAAATCCTCAATCCTAGAAATGCTTACAAATTATCTAATTGCAAACTATTTGCAATTCCTGCACAATTAATGAAACTAATATCATACATAAATGTTATCAAATTGTTGGCCTAAAGAGACAGAAGAGAGAAAAACAAATCATGGGAATAAAATACAGTATCCCTCCTTTTGCATGCATAGAACTGATGCTAAATGAAATTCTTTTGACTTTGCAAGTCACAGTGTCCATGCATAAACTGGAAAAAGAATCTAGAAATCTATGTCTTGAAAATGATCTTTATTTTTGTGTAGTTTGAGATTTCTTCTTTTTAATCAAGTAGTTTATCTATAAGCTATAGTTGTAAAGCAGGTATTTCAGCTCAATTCATATCTACTTTAAATTATATTTTAGAGATTAATTATGTTTCATTTAATATCTAGGACTACTGTAAAGTTAAATTATCTTATTTATAAACTGCCATGAGACAACTACAGTGCTTATGCTCTGAAAGTAATTGTTCTCATGGAGACTCAAGTACAGATACTGGCAGAATTTATAAAACCTTTGAAATGATAATTAATCTGTTTGAATGAGATAATTCTAGCATGCCATTTGTGTTAGGTAGTGATCGAAATATTATGAGTTTTATCACTTCCCTAGTAAGATTGCCTGAGACTCAAACTCTGTGAGTCTTTTGTCTCAGTTTAAACACGAGATTATCTCAACATATCTCATGTCTGCTTTGTACTTTTTCATGCTTAAAAAACTTAATCTTATAGTAATTTTCACCTTTTGGGGGGTTAATGTCTCTGGCATTAATCTTAGATTATACACAATTAGTAGTTATTCACATGAGCATTTGTCAAAATGTAAAGACTATGTAAGGAGAAAGTTTCCAAGGGAAAAAAGATTATCTGATTTGGCCACTACCGTTAAATCAAATTAAGAGAAAGGCATCTTTTATTTCCATGTGTATAAAAAACATGCTGCATAAATCTATAACATAAGGTTACTCTATAAACCTAAATGCTATCAGAATTCCTGTTTCACCAAATATAACATTTAAAAAGCATCAGTTACTACATGGAGGGAGAAATGGATAATCTCAGAGACTTAAATATTACATGCTTAGATAAACAGTATGTACTGAATATGTTTTTCAGGTTGTAAGTGTAATTAACTTAATTAAATTCTAAATTATATATCTAAAATATCCAAATTGTTAAACCTCTAAAAATGAAATCTAAAACAGAGACAAGTTAAAATACAGTATGTATAACCCAGCTGACAGAAAATATTAATCATGTAAGAGGCCTAAATTCTAGCTTGGAAGCCTAACCTGATGCACTAGATCAAACACTGCACCTGTATGTGCTCTATATAAAAATATTAACTCTTTGATCACAACAATTGTTTTAATGTTTTGCTAATTAACAGAGGTCGACAGAAAGGACACCAGCACTAACTAAAAGAGTAAGCATATTTTACTGATTATTTTGGGGTAATAAAAAAAACCCACAACACAGCAAACAATCAGAATAAGATAAATGTATTGCTAAGCAAAAACACAAGGTTTGGTAATGCATCTAATTATTACTACATAAAGTTACCAATAGTGATTGAGAAAGATATTTCCCTGACTGCCCTGTTTACCATCATCCAGACCTGCAGTCGCTGGGCTGCCCTGGAGCAGCGAGGTTTTAGAGAACCTCTCCCCAGCAACTGGGAAGTCCTGCACGGTGTGTCCACCTGCAGAAAAAGCCACCGAACAGTCACTGAATGTGGGTCCAGCCTTATAGTGCTTAATTATCAACTCAGCAAGTCAGGATGACTTGCATTTTTCTTGGTGCAGAAACATCTGGCACATCATCCTCCAAGTGTGATTCCATCCAAAGTTTGGCCAGGGCTCAGAGACAAACCCAAGGGAGTATTTTTATTCTTGTGGTCTTAATCACATGTTTCTCAACTGGTATCTGTCTGGTTCACCATCTATTTCAGTTCTAACCAAAAATATTGCTGATGGCTGCTAAAAAGTTGCTGATTGCTGTTACACTGTAAATATTATAGCAAATATAATCTTTACAGGGTCTGTCTAGAGGTCAACAATTAGCTTGGGCCTGTTACACAGGCCTTGGCATATCAATTGTCCAAAGCAAAGAAATCCAGGGTTAACTAACTCAGAGGCAGAACTATTTGGATAAGCTTTAACACCTCTAGATCTGTTTTGGTCAGTACTAGCTCAGGCAATTCATACCAGCCCACCTTACGCATGTGATGTGGTGATATGGAGAGAAGGCAGAAAATCTGTATGACCAAATGTAGATCATTCCATCTGCCTTACTTATCTAGACCACTCCTTTATAGAGGCCTCTAGATAGAAGGTTATTTTAATCTTAAAGTATGTATCTGAAATAGAGTATATTAATCATATCCTAAAAAAAAATAAAAATAAAAATCTTTTTCTCCATTTACTGTAAAGACAGCCTAGCTGAACTAGTTTCTGATAAAGATGTCTATATAATGGATACCTCAGAGCTATTTAGGAGCCTGTGGCATCTAGCCCTGTTTAGACACCAATGCCATTCCAGTGGCTCCCACCAGCCTGTTCCAGGAGGTTGAGGTGTCTTTAAGTTCAACATAATAATATTTGCCAGTTTCACCTTGGTACCCTAGAGCATCAAAAACTGATGAATGTAATAAATTTATATATATATATATATGTGTGTGTGTGTGTATTAAAAAATATTTATTTATATATATGTATACGTATTATATATTTATAAATGTATATATATTGCATAAAAATAATTACATAGATTCATATAAAATTTAATCAGGCACCTAAAATGAGGCAAGATTCATTTACAACAGGTTGTCATGTTTACTATATTTATCTCAAATGCCATTAAAAGTTTTGTGTCAAAGGTAAAAAAAAAGTTAATCAAAAGATTAAAAAGATTAAAAATACATTGAGTACACAGAAAATAAATTCTTAAAATTATTTTCAAATATCTGTATCTTGTGAATTGATCAGAATTGGTTTTAGGTAGTATACTTGGTTTGTATCTGTTTGTTCTCTTAACATTCCACAAGTCTATGGCATTTTAACTTTGCTTTGCTATTTACCATTCTATAAAGCAATGACTTAGTCTTATAGGAATGTTCACAGTGTTCTCGTTGCACATTACAGGTACATAATGAATAAAAATATCTTCTTTTTCCTTTTCTTTTTTTTTGTTGGTTGTTTGTTCTTTCAAGATGCTGTGTTTCAGAATTGATTTTGAAGTGAGGAGCTAGCAATACAGTAGTCTACTAGTTTGGAATATATATATATATATAAAAAAAAGATACTTGAAGGTGATTTAGAACCAAAGTGCGAAAACGGACATTATCTTAAGACACGGGCCTTGCCAGAATACACCTCTGTAATATCAGCACTTCACAGTATATGGAGTATAAGTAAAGGTACTAACAAAGATCTCAATTTCATAGGTTCAGTTTTTAAACATTAAAATTCACACAGAAAGCAGTTGTTTTAAACAGTGAGGAACAGGGGGAGTTTTGTTGTTTTTTGTTGTTTTTTTTTTATCTTGTTAAATTAAAAATAAATATTTACATAGCTTTGTTAACATGGCCTAACTGAAACAGATTAGACTAGTTCTAAAATAACATTACTTTAGGAAAAGCTCCCCAAACCCACCTTTTCAACTTTATTTTACCAACTTTTCATAGACATTTTGTAAAGGTAGCTAATATAGAAAGACATAATTTTTTTCTTATATTTCCCTGAAATCAAATAAGCATCAATGCTTATTAATTTATTTTGTTTAAACCCTAGATATGTGCTGACCTATTACTAGCAGCAAGTCTTATTTATCTTCTTTTTAGTCAAGAAACAAGGATGATCCTAGTAAGCAACAAAAATAGTCTTCTTAATAAAAAAATAATTTCAATTTTATTTGTTGTAATCACTGTATTAGGACAATTATGTTTTAGAGTAGCTTCTGTCATATAATTACAGTGCAATTTATTTGTGTCTATCAGGTACTTTATATAATCAGTAAGGTCATGTATTGAGTCTGGCTGAGATGGAGTTAATTTTCCCCATAGCAGCCCTCATAGTGCTGTGTTTTTTATTGGTAGCTAGAAAGGTGTTGATAAAGGACCATCATTTTATAGTATTATTATTAGCACAACATCGAGGCTGTCTCTCCGACATTCCTCCCCCACTCCCAGCAGGCTGAAGGTGGGGAAGATCTTGGGAGGGAACATAGTCAGGACAGCTGACTCAAATTGACCAAACAGATATTCCATATAGTATGACATCTGCTCAGAAATTAAAGCTAAGAGAATGGAGAGGGAACTGGGGGCATTTGTTATTTATTACATTTGTCCTCCAGAGTAACCGCTACACATACTGAAGCCCTGCTTCCCAGGAAATGGCCAGACATCACCTGCTGATGGGAAGTAGAGAATAAATATTTTGTTCTACTTTTGCTTCCACGTATGTGGCTTTTTTTTTTTTTTTTCTTCTCTTAAACTGCCTTTATCTTGACCCTTGATTTTTTTAAAATGTTTTTAATTTTTTTCATCGTATTTCCATCCCTGCTGAGTAGAGGGGTGATAGAGCAGCTTGGTGGGCATCTGGTTTTCAGACAGGGTTAACCCACTACAAATCAACAAAATTAATTTTAAAAAGTCTTTCTGATGAAGGTCTGTAGTCCTCCAATATTGGGATCACTTGATCTGTGTGTTTTTTACTAAGCCCAGAGACTTGAAAGTATGATTTTATGAACTGCTCTTAAGTAAAAAACTGCTTATTCACTGACATGTGCATTAATGTTCTGGGAGAGGTGTGCTCTGGAGTAAATAACTTTTATGTTCCCTGCCCCTGGTACTATCACAAAGACAATGCTGCCAGTCCATGGTCAAGTGTTGAAGCAGCAACCTTGCTCTTCCAGGGAATGGCCTAATTGACAACCTTGATGAGCTGCCAGCTTCCACTTCTTTTCCTCTCTGAGGGTTTAATGTCTTATCAAGGCAGTCTGGGATTTTTTTATTGTCTGATGATTTCATATCTGTGTTCTGAAATGGGACTAAAGGAGTCTTAACTCCCCAGTCTCACCTCTGTTTGTTCTGTATTTCTTCTTTTTTATCTCACATAGCTACATGCTCTCTTGCTTACAGACTAAGATAACAGTGGCAACTGTGATTCATTCTCTCCTTCTGGAAAAAGAGGGCTCTGAAACACAAAGTCTGAGCTAAAAACATTTTAAGAATGAAGAAATAATTATAATTTCTCCAGGGGAACTCCCACATACAGTACTGTGGATTTATGATAGAAGTAAAGGGGTATTAGCCATTGTCTCTCCCCAAATAGCCCCTATTTCCCTGCTTTCTCTCCTTTGCAGGTTAGACACAGACCATTGGCATGTTGACCCACATTTTGTGGTGACTGGATTGATACAACAGGAGAGAAGCGGTGGCATGCAACATATGGGGACACTTCAAGCCTCCACGAGATCATACAGAAGGTACCCCCTCATTATATGCTATGATTAGATGGCTGTGAAGTTTCCCTGACACTACCACCTTCCCTAGAAGAGAATTAGTAAAGGATACATCTGTAAGTGTTGGCTGGAGGTAGACTGAACACACCTAAAGGTACATTCTGTTCCTATTTTATATAACAAGCAAATTTCTTCCAATCCACCTGGGAATTTGAATATAGCCAGTGTTACGTGAGAGTGTCATTAGCATAGTTTTGTGAACAAATCATCAACATAACTTGGAGATGAGTGATTTAGGTCTTACAGTCTTATGAACATAAATATTGCACTTCACACATCTCTCAACATATAGCAACAACATCTCTTTAAGTATAGCAGTCTGTCTGCCTACAATGCATAATAATAACATTTGGGCATATAATTAGTTAAACTCAAAGTATAATTAGTTTTTTTCATAGGGCTATTTTTCTTCTAAGCTTCTGAGCTTACATTTTTAAATACAGTATTTATAAAAAGGTATTGCCATTTTAAATGCAGACAACAACAGTAAGACTACTGAAGTAATACGTACATAAGAAAATCTTGTTAACTTTGGTAAAATAATCTGGATGCATGCGTATAGATAATATGGAGAGAAAGCAGCACTTACAAAAGCATGTTGGGTTTAATTATTTTAGAAAATAATGTTCAATAATTAGAGTGAAACAAAGTTCTAAAAGTAATATAACAGAAACATAATTAATGTTTAATTCTCCATATTTGCTTATTTCACTTTCAGTGAATCTCTGAACAGACTTCCAAAGAAAGATTCATCTTACCCAAGCTAAGATGCCATCAGGGAAAATAGTAGTGTCCTAGCTGGTCACCTGAATCATCATTTGTAATCAACACAGAAAAAATACCAAACCAAACCAAAATGACTTTTTGGTTTTAGCTGATCTGACCTGTTTGAAATACTTTCTTTAGAATTAGATCAGTCATATCTTTCTGAAAACTGCTTTTTTTTGTCCCCACTATAAATGAAGTTTAAGATGACTAGCTTTTATTAGATGTCTGTATGGTAAATATCTATTTTTGGTCATACAAATCATGCACACAACCACCATAACATGTTTTTGCACCCAGCTTTGCATCTCTAATGTGCTAAAAGTATTTTAATGAATGTGTTTATTTTTATTTTTATTATTTTCCTTTTGAATTTGTTATACTTACAAGAATGTTCGTAGATATATCTGGCAGAAGAAAAATACAAAAGAGTCCCAAACTTAGGACACAAGCATCCCATTAGTTTTGTGAAGGAAAAAAGAACTCTTGTATGTGAATATGGTAGTGTATAATTAACTATCAAGTGGATTTTATATTTTTCTATCAGGCGACCATTGATAGCTGCAAGGAAGTGACAAGGCCCAATAAAGAAGACACTTGCATGTAAGCCAGGACATTCCAGTTGTACTTTTATACTCAGTACTGTCTCTTTTGCTACCTGGACACAAACTTCTACACATTTAACCTCTGGTGCCCATTTCTTTTCATGCTTTTCGTTTTCACAGTTCTTCACGGTTCACAGCAGAAAAGATCTGTACTTTAGGGTTAGACCTTTATGCACTATGGAAATAATCATTATATGTACTACTTTGTAATATAAAGTTTTCTGTAGAACATCTAGCTGATGTGATTGCCCTCTAGGATGAATATTTTTGCTACTGCAACATTAGAAATATAAGCCCTGAGTTCAGAAAGTGTGTTGTGCTAAATGAGCCAGTGGTCTAATCAAAAGGAACTCTGGATCTGTTAAGAGAAGAACTGTTAATGACAAGTCCCTAGTGTAAATGAGGTCACTTCAGCCTTTCACAATATAAAGTAGAAATCAATTTCTTTTGAAGAATAATAAAATAAAGAGGAACTCTCCTTTCATTAGCATGTACTCTTAGAGACTGAGATTATATTTTCTTTTGAGGTGAACTCTCACAGTAGCTGTGCATAAAAATGAAGTGCTGAAGACATTTGTAATATTTATAAAGTTTAAAATTTGACACTTTTTATACACAACTCATTTTTAAGAGTATATGAAAAGCAAAGGTATCTCTGCACTGGAGCAGTTTAGACCAAGGAGTTTAGTTCAAGCCCCCGTTTGCTTTTTGTATTCATGACTAAATATTGTAGGGCTGTTCTTCCTAGTTCTTGTTCTGCAGAGTCATCTCTTACAGAAGTGTCATTGTTCTTGGAGACTGGCACAGGTTACAGACTGCTTAAGAAATGTGAATTAGGTGCACTGGTGCATAGGAATGAGCAGAAGAACTTGAAAGCTTTTTTTATTATTATTATTTTGTCTGATCAATTCTGCCTGTCTCTGTAGCACCTGTATCCAGATTAGTCCCAAGCTTCAAAGAGTTTTAACAATGCTTCAAAGGAGTCAATTTATACATCATTATTACCTGACTTTGAAAGCACATCTCTTTCTTCAGAGTGCAAACATTCTTTAAGGAGGGATTGAAATCTAAAACAAAATTCCAAGAAATTGAATTAAACTGGGCAAGACCTGCTGCCTCTATCCTAGGTACTTTTTTATTTATAGCATTGACACAATCTCCTTTGCATTCCTTTTCAGGGTAATTTTGTCAGATCACATAAAGTACGGTGAAGTGCATATTCCATACAGGTCTGCAGATCAGTTCAGGAGGTCACTATGCATTTTCAAGTGCTCATTTCCATGCAGCAAAACAGGGAGCAATTAAGATGAAAGAAGCTGACATGATACAGTTTGTGCCTCTGCACAATTATTCTTTGTGTACTCTCTGTACAAGTATTCTGCTGCGTAAATTAAGAGGGCCACCACATGATATTTCTAAGATATTAAAAATTACTGCAGAGGAGACAGATTTATGGGTTGTCCACTGCTCTCCTCCTTATGTTGTCAGTGAAAATTAGCATTCATGCTGCACCTCCAGGTCTTCTTCTTAAATGTCCATGTTTTACAATATTCTGACAAGGAAGCAAGTCATGAATATCCATGCTGTATCTGAGCTTAAACAACCCGAGACATGATTAATGGGTGATACTAGACATTTTTAACCTTATGGTGCCATTCAGTTGAAGGTGGCAAAGTGTATTTTTCTGTAATGATTAAAGTCTGTGTGGTTCCAAATTCACCAGTACTTCCAAATCATAATGTCTGTTGCAGACGAACTGTTAGTCAAATAACCTGGCACTTGTACCAGTACAACAAAAATGTTTGGATGAGGATGTACCAATTAAGATGTTTTCATCAAGTGACCAGATTGGTACAATACAGATATAACCCTTTATTACCAGGGATAATACTCTAATACTCTATCTCTAATACTCACACTGATCATAGATAGTGTGAGTATTAGAGGTATCTTAATGTTCTGACTGGAGAGAGCTGTACTTTTCCGAACATGCATTTATTTAAATAAATGTGATTGACCAACATTCTGGGCACATATTCAAAATTTAAATATAAACATTAAAACATGGAGCATGTCTATGCCTTTAAGAAAATATTGACCTATCAATTGACTGTAAGGAAAGAGAATTACAGTAAATCTACTTAAGACGTCTTATATGGTGAATGAAGAATATCCACAGAGGAATTTGATATAGTAAAATTAGTCCACTTCAAATTTACTTCTCTTGTAAATTCAGATTAATTTGAGTAATGGTCCTCCATGAATCAAATACATTTTGGGGGGTGAAAGATAAAAGTACAGAATGACAGAAAAGTCTAGGCTGGAAAGGACCTCTGGATACCCTCTGATGCAACACTGTGGAAAGCAGAGCCATAGAGTAGGCTAGGCATGGCTCTGTTAAACCATGTTAACCATTTTCAGCAAGGGAGATTCTACCACTGGTCAGAGCAGCCTATTCAATGTTTAACTGTCTTAAAGACCTTTTTTTTTTTTTTTTTTTTCCTTACACCTAAATGGAATTTCCCCTGAAGTGGCTGCTACCTGTTATCTCGTCTGTCCTCTTTGCAGCCTTTTGAAGAGAATAACTCCATCTCCTCTATAACTACCATTCAAGTAGTGGAAAACTGTGATTAGATCCCTCCTGAACCTTCTCTTTCCTCAGCTGTAAAACACCAGTTCCTTAAACATTTATTCATACATCAAATTCTCCAGCACTCTAACAATCTTGAGGACCCTCCTCCTCTGTTCAATCTGTCTTTTATTTGGGTTACCAAAACTGGGCACAATATGCCAGGTGTGGCCTAACAGGATCTGCATACAATAATCACATTCCTTGTGACGCAGTTGCTTCTGCAGTCACAGACGTGGTTTGCCTTCATTGCTGCAAAGGTACACTGCTAATGCATGTGCAGCTAACTGTTCATCAGTACCCCCAGATCCTTTCCAGCAGAGCTGCTCTCTAGCCAGTTATTCCTCAGCCTGTACTACTGATTGGGATTATTCCATCATTTCTGCAGTACTTCATCTTAGTCTTTGTTAAATCTCATGCAGCTCCTTTTGACCTGATTTTCTAGACTGTGAAGGACTCTACATTTTACTTACTCTATTCAGTGTTATCTACCTCTTCTCTCAATGTAGTGTCTCTTGCAAACTTGGTGATAATGTATTCAATCCCATCACACAGGTCGTTTTTAAAGATCCTGAGGAATTCCACTCACAACTAGCCGCCAGTTTGGCTCTGAGATATTAACCACCTTTTGAGTTCATCACTTCAAAGAGTTTCC
>NW_010312601.1:0-12451 GCF_000700745.2 Antrostomus carolinensis
GCAGGAAAGACAAGCGCTGAAATGCAAACCTCAAAAAAAGAGAGTGCTTACTGTGTGACCACTTTCTCTGTGATGGTGGCAGCCTACAAAATGGCATTCTTCTCCAGTAGCGCATTTTTTGGTGACTGATGTACTCTTCCCATGGTCTGTGAAGAGATGAACTGTCAAACAGTACTGAGTACCTACAAAATAAATGTTAAAATGTTTATTTGCATAAAGTACACGTTCTTTTATAGGGTTCAAAAACTTCACACGATTTAGCAAAATATTCCCATTACAATGACTTATTTGAACTTGATCAAAATACCATTTAGCAAGAAATTAATTACTGATGAAGTCTTAGAGCTTCATTGACCCTTCAAACCTCCAGAAAGGCTGCTATAATTTAAACTACTTATTAGCACTATAATCTACACATTTATCTTCCATACTCTTCTTTTTTTTCAGCACATTCTCGTTTTCTTTGTTTCAGGCATGTTTCCTCATTCCTCTAAGTTCATTTCTTCCCCTTTCCCACTGTTACTGTGAATATCACTGCAAAGAAAAATGAGGAAACATATTTCCATTATTTTTCTATGTATCTGTCACTGTCTCATACAAATATGATGTGTTGTTATTCAGGTCTTGCTGCTCCCAAGCAAGCCTATAGCCTAGAGAGATCATTATACCTGGGGATGGTATCCAAAAGGAAGGGGATGAGGCTACAAAGGCAATTCTTAAGGTTTTTTTAAACAACATCTTTAAAATTAATTCCTAGGACGTGCATAGCTACCTACATACACACATGCAACACATATAATTAATTACTATACTATTAATGTATTAATAAGATGTTATTATATGCTATATAAAATGTTTTCTACATACAGATATATATGAAAACAATTTTCACTGTTGCTTTGCACTCTGAAATGGTCTAAATATTCACCTCAGCAGAAATCATACGACTCAGTATTACTAATAACACAATTGAGGGCACCACTGTGTTGGCATGTCAAACCTATTTAGTTAGACTTCTAGAAGATTATTCAGCCAGGGAGAAGGAAATTTAACTATCATAAAACAAAAAAACCCCAACTCTTTAGTAGAGATGCACTTACTTTCAGGACACCATCTATCTTCAGCCCATCTGTTACAGTTGTAATTGTCCACTGCGTTATCACAGGTAAAGCACTTAAAACTGTTTGGAAATGGAGTGGCTTTAAAAGTATTAAAACACAGTAAGTTTGCAAATATTTAAGGAAAAAATAAAATACTCAAAGTAATACTGTAAGTGCTTGTACACCCATCTACTTAAAAAAATATATGAGGTACATTTACATATTTTCAATGATACATCACTGTAAGACAAATAAAACCTACAAAACAAGTTTGGTAGAAAGTTTTTTACATTTTTAACTGGTTTTACTATGCTTGAACTTTAAAACATCTCCTCCTGTTTTCATTCTCTCACAATCCAAAATATCATTTAAGCAGTGGTGGGAAAAACAGGAAAGAGAGGACACCTTATATATATGCACATGATAGTGCATCTGCACGTATGTTTGTAGAGAAACACAAACACAATCTACATTCAAATGGCTTCTGAGTCCTTTGATGAAAAAAATACATCTTCAAAACCAGCTTCAGATCTGGATCTCCAACTCTGAAGAAGTCTGAACCCTCTGACAAAGGGTTCAAGAGGACTATTTTAAAATCTTATTTGCATTACATAAATATCTAAAGGATTTTAAGATGCACAGTTCCCTAGGTGCACATAGACTCCTATTATATCTAGCTGTCTTGACTGTTTTAATCATACATATCATGAGAATCTTCTCCCCTTAAATGAAGGGACAGAACACTTCTGATGCTAGATAAGAGGCAAAAAAATGATGCTATTAGTGACAACTGGCTTCACAGGTCTCACAAGGTTTTTAATTACCTTCAGTTTGAATTAATTGCATACAGCACACCTATTCTTTCCCCTACAAAAACCCCAACAAAAGACAAAACCATCTGTTATGTATTATTTATGAGAAACCCACTGCATAATTTGCTCTGTAGGAAGACATTTCAGAGACAGGAAAATATAATAAAAGCACTTAAAAAGTGAGAACTATTGCCCTCATGCATTTCAATTTAGCAAGGCATGCAATTGTTTGTTTTCATTCAGTCAATTTATAAAATCTTAGCAATAAACTAAACTGCTGTGGGTTGAAAAGCAAAGTTTTTATTTTAAACTTTTTAATCCTTCACATTTGAAAGAGACAAACACCTAAAAAACAAAGGGCTGAAATAATTTCAATTAACTAAATTGTTAAGTTGCAATTGCATACACCAAAAAAAGCATAACTGTCTACTTACGGTCTAGTGGAGGTCTCACATCGTAAAAGTTGATGTTCTCAGATGAAACCCAATTTCCTGAAAGGATGAGGAATGGAAGAAAGGCTCCAGCCAGCTTGTGACAGAATAACAACATGCTGAGTATTATTATTGTACATAAAAAAGCAAAACTGGTAGGCCTAGGAAAGAAAGAGAACACATTATTTAGGGGGAATCATAAAGAACTGAGCGTGTACAACAATAAATCTCCTATGAACTACTCCTGAAACCTTGAAAATTCAGCCCGTAGATCTATACTGTGGAGATGGTTAATGCAAGCAAGCATGCAATGATGAACAGCACAAAGCTGAGCAGTTACTGCCTTCTGCTGGCCAGGATCCTGTACAGAGGACTTAAATTTCCACAAACCTAAAAAAAATTAAAAATAATTATTTCTTTAATTTATTTGTCCTTCGAAGCAATGTCAATCTTACAGATTCTTTGTAAGCATTCCTAAAAATCAACACCAAAACTGAGCTCCTTTATATCCTCCTTGAAACAGACAGGATTGCAATACCATTACAGAAAGGAAAATGCAGACAAATGTCATTTTTAAGACCATCAGCCTAGAATCCGAGGCCAATTCCTTATCTGATAGAGAAGAACATACATCTATTGACTTCAGGTAAGCGACATCATCTGAATTGTAGGTTCATTTATCAGTGGCACAGCAGCAAAGATCATGAGTGTAAATTAAATTTATTTCTTTTTAAAGTGCCTACCAAGGAAATATTAAGGAAGCTGGGGAAGGACTTTTCATAAGGGCAGGGAGTGACAGAACAAGGGGAAATGGGTTTAAACTGAAAGAGGGGAGGTTTAGATGAGATATTAGGAAGAAGTTCTTCACTGTGAGGGTGGTCAGACACTGGAACAGGTTGGCCAGAGAAGCTGTGGCTGCTCCTCCCTGGAAGTGTTGAAGGCCAGGCTGGATGAGGCTTTGAGCAACCTGGTCTAGTGGAAGGTGTCCCTGCTGATGGCAGGGGGGTTAGAACTGGATGATCTTTAAGGTCCCTTCAAACCCAAACCAGTCTATGATTCTATGATGTCTGGTGATGGTACACAAGTTTTGGAGAATTGCAAAGTAGAACTTTCAGAGAGATGAGACACATGTTTTGGGCGTGCTTTGCACATTTATTTGGGGCCTCCTACGTACTTTGGTAAGGCTTTATAGAGAAGAAGAACTAATGAATTAACATTTTGGTCAGTTTAATATTTAGATGTACACATATACATACACACACAGAGGTATGTATGGCAAATTGCAGTGCTACTGGAGACCTAGTTCTGATATTAAAAAGCAGAATCAGCTTCAGTGGCACTCTGCCCATGCAAATTCCGAGCAGGAGAAACAAGCTTGAGTGGAAGCTTCCGCCAAACCAGCGACGTTGTTCGGAGCTGCCAAGTGTGTTCATTCAGGAATCTCTCTGCACACCCCTGCACGGGCTGAGGGAGATGTAGACACTAGGTCTGTGCAGGAAGCTCTGAATGAATCCAAGCACTGAACTGAAAATGGTACTCCAGACCATTTCCACTCAAAGGATTTCCTTCTTTATTCTGGTTTTTGTTTTGGTTTTGTTTTTTTCCAATTATTATTTAATTATTAAAAATACAGGAATTATTTAAAAGATGGTTTTGCCAACAAACCAATCAACAGAAAGTTCAACTTTTTGCATTCAGAATTCAGCCATTCTACTTAAGATTTGTTGGGGTTTTTTTAAATCATGGCTTTATGAATATATTTCAGTAGAGACTGAGAAAGCCACAGCATACCTTTACCCGCAGTGCACTCCCAAGACTATTTTCTGTGGATGGTCCAGATTTCTTCTGACTATAGCCCAGGATCTAAAGAAGAATTAAGCAGAAGAATCTGTGGAAAACAAACAGGAACTGATCATCATAATTCTGCCCTTAAGGAACTAATTAGCTTAAACTCTGTATGCCCTTCTTCATATTGAAAATTAAGATAGAAACCTAGAAGTGTGGTGGATTTATAACAAAATATCCAAAGCACCTGACCTCCACATTATGGCTCTGCCTTAATGAGTGCCATCCTATTGCAGAAATACAGATTCCCTCCATCCTGTGATACCCCAATGTCATAAAAAAAATATGAAAGACAGAAGTGAAGCAACGAGACTACTCACTCCTTCCATGAGGATGAGTTTACCTCTTTTGCAAGGGAAAAAAATTACACAGGCAATGACCTGGGTGGGACCAGACTATACCAGATGAATTTATATTTCACACTCTGGATTTTCAACACATACTATGACCAAAATAGAAGCACTCAGCAGCAGCAAGGTAATCTAAAAGAGCAAAGAGAATCATCAGCCTCCGGATTAGAGGTTATTAGCAAACTGTGAAGTAAACAGGTCCCCCACAGTTCATTCTTTATGGAAACAAGCACAAAACTGTTGGTCAAATCCTTAACACCACTGCAAAGTCCAAAATGAATCTAAAACTGGTGACTAGTCAACCCACATCACATTCTGCCACTGAACCGTTGCCTTTAAAGTCTATTTCATGACCTTTTGATATTTTCCAAGACAGAGCAGCAGAACGTGGCATCATCCAGGACAAGAGAAAGGGAAAAGAGGAGACAGTGCTGCTACTACAACTCATGAATGATCCAACATACTACCCAACTTCATTTCTCCTTCCTCGAGCATTCTTAGCTCTACCAGTTTATGTTGGAGACAACACCTCTCCCTCAAGTTCCTTTTGTTTTACACAGTTCATTTTAAGTTAGTGCTTAAAAACACCAGCCTTTGCCCTCCGTATCTAAGATTTTTCAAATCAATTTTTGCTCACAAAATCACCTTTTCTCCCAGTGTCAAGAGGTGACAGAATTTCTATTCCAGCTGACAAATTTACTCTTTTCTTCATAGACAATATTATCCTATTAAATCCTCTTTAAGTTATTTTGGATCAGGTTTCCATGATCTAACCAAGAGAAGGAAGCACCACAGTGCACCAAACTCCTTCATTAATACCATAACCAGTATCCTGAATAAAGTCAATGTAATAATGAAAAGTTATAGGTACTGGAAGCAAAAGACAGCAGCATAATTTCTATAAATTTTCTATGAACATAGCCAACCTGAGAAAAAAAACAAACAGCTAAGGATGCACAAAGTCTAAAGAGATCTTTGTCTCCCATATAGAGAAGAATGCTCACATGGTGTCTTAAAAACTAAAACACTCCCAAAGCACAGAATATGAAACACAACTCTGCACACTTGAATGAGCCAGCTCTTCAGTGATGTCCCATTTTGCTGATGCAGAAGACACATCCCTCCCTACTTACAGGTTGTAATTTCCTATTCTTTCCAGTATTGGAGGACAGGTATCTCCTGTCCACCCTCACTGGAGCCCAAAGAGACCATGAGGAGATGTTTGGTCTGATTCAGTTCAGCCACTCATCTTTACATCCACCCCATTTATGCCACCACTCTCCAGAAAGAGATTAAAGTTACTTTTAATAGCAAAGTCCAATTTCACTGTGCTGAGCCACATTTCTCTACCTCCCCCTGCTCAGCCTTTCCACTCGGAGGAAGACAAGGGCAGGAGGATGACATAGCTGTAATGCTGCATTATCCATGCCAGGATAAACTGGTTCCCAAGCCCTGGGAGAGACACACATAGTAATGTTCTGGTATCATCTCAATCTCTGCACCCTTTGTTAGGACACCATAAAGTATCTTTACATGCAAAATAAGTACTAGCTCAAAATCAGAACTATTATATATTTAATTTTATTAAATAATAATAATAATAATTAAAAAAAGGTAGAGAAACTGATGCTAATGTGTGGGGTTAAAAATCTAGTAACTCCAATGTAAGTAGGTACCAGTTTTCAGAGCCACGCATTCCTGATCTGAATTACCTGTCTCTTGTGTCCCTGGACAATCAGGGATCCCCTGATCTCAGATACTCCAAGAGGGCAGGATCAGGCCCTGGATATACACAGTCTGTGTGAGCATGGTTGGTAAGAGTATGAGAAGAATCATTTTTGTGCCTCTAGTGTCAACATCCTTCTTCACAGATCCACTGTAAAATAGCTCTATTTATACCCTCTGAATATCACAAGCCAGTTACTTTTAAACTGCCAAGCCAGTTTTAATCAAGCAGCAAAATTCAGTGTATTTCAGGCAGCTCAATAGCATTTCAATCTTTCCATTTTACTCTGTAGGAAGACAGGGTAGTGAATCATTTCAATGCCTAACAGTTGCAAAATTGATTTCCTTAACACATATTTTCTGCTGTTTCTTCTAGGTTGAGAAAAAGTTTGCCTTTATGGGGAGACTGGTCTGTAACTTGAGCTGATGCACCTGGATAGCAAATAAAAAGCACAATTACACTTGTGGCAGCTTTCTACAAATTCAAGCTCTCTCCTTCTCCCTTCCCCCAAGTTCCTATTGCTTTCCCCAGAGAAACTCACACCAAATGGAAAATTTTAGAGCATATAAATACAAAAAAAAGAAAAAAAAGCGAGCCTTCAGTTGGTGTAAAGCAGAGTAAATTGACCTCACAATTTGCTGTAGTCAAAGGTGTCCTTGTTTGCTAACCAGGTCAATAAATAATGGATGTCGTTTGACATAGTCTTAGTTACACAGCTGCACCAGAAGTCATTCTCAAATAGAATAGGAAAATATTGGCCAAAAAAAATGGCTTTTCTATCTTATCCAAAAATCTTTAAAATGCTTATTTTCTTCATAGTTGCTTATCTCGGTGGTGCTTTCATATAATATTATCTAGTAGCATGAGTAAACGTTTCATTATGCCCAATTAGGAACACTCATTAATGAAGGAAGAAACTGTCAGCATAGAGAAGATTAATTTATATAAACAAGAGTGAACACGGAGACACAGCTTTCCTGGGGTGAGGAAAGGAGACCCGTGAGGGAAGAAGGGTTGTTAATGTATGCTCTGTAAAGAATATGGAACTAAAACACATTACAAGAAAACAATGAGGAATACGGTGTTTGAAATAATTAATATATTCCAGAAAGTTTGAAGGTTTATTTTACAGTGTCTAACAGAAGAGTAGGAAGCAGTGTGCTTGTTTTCTGATTTTAATAAAATTCAAGTCTGTCTACATTGTTTTTCCTGGCAGACTCCGTGGAGGATTAGCAGATTTAACATCAGATATGGAATGCAAATGAAACTTCCTCCTGTCATTTAGTAAGCAATTTTCAGGCGCTATTAGATAATTGCAAATGCTTATGTTAAGCTTTGTTAAATACCACTTCAGGACACGAGAGTGAGAAATACATAGGCAGAAAGGTATGTATGCTAAGGGCTGAAAAAGTTAAAACCAACACCTGACATCATCAGGTGTTCCCTACAACAAATCAGAAAGGCCAAAACTGACACTTCAACCTATCCAAAAGGACAAAAATAGCTCCTTGGCTTCCCCATTTCTTAGCAAATACTTCAAATTCTCATGTTTTCCTCTGGAGACCTTTTAATTTTATTTGTAAGCCACCACTTACCCCACTTAAAAACTCAGGAAGTGAAGAAGCGGATGGAATGAGTGAAAGAAAACCTTCATTTTCTTTGGGGAACAGGTGGAGCACATTTAAAGTGAAAAGGTGGGAAAAATAAATATTTTTAAGGATTAAAAACTTTAAAATACTGTTACATATCTGCAAATTATAACTATTTGTTATACAAGTTCTTTCTCACCTACTAAGTTAAAGTTTCTATTTTCTGATTTTTATTTTTATTTTATTTTATATCATTAGTGTAGAGTAACAGATTTTACATTACTCTGACAGACATCTGCAACTAGTAACACTGCCAGAATAAAATTTAAGTTATCAATGTTATTTTTAAACACAACACATTTCTTTATCTTTAACCACAGTACACTTAACCATGTCTGGAATTAAATTTGGTCTTAATTACAAGAAATTACAGAGTTTATCTAAAGATCTTACAACAGTAAAACACATACAGAGCTGGAAATGACAACATCATTTAGCTTGGGGTCTAATGCTGGCATGGGAAGTTGTGATGCAAACCGATTGCGAGACACGGAGGTGTCTGGCTCCACGATACACACAACTGCTATGATTCTGAAAAAATAATGTCTGATTAATGTAATAAATCTCAGAAGTACCACTGAAGTATTTGCAAGGATAACACATGTGCTTGTTTTTAAGCCTACACACACACAAAAAAAAAGATCCATGGAATGAAAATTGTATTACATGATATTACATCTCATCCCTTTTACAGCCAAAACTGCTCAGCAAAAATTAGTCTTAAGCACTGACATTTATTTTAAAATTCAGAATCCCTGATCAGCTTTGGAAAGTAATTTATTCTATGTAAAAATTCATTAGTGAGAGATCAATCTCCCATTTCCTTCTGCAAGTATATAACTTCCTCAAAGAACTGCACTTTGGCAAAGCTATGGCTTACCAGAAGTTTGACACTTCAGCTTGTATCGGCTTCTACAGATCACGTAGGCAACTGTTTTAAATTTCTCTCTGCACCTGTGCAAGACTGGAAATAGGAACTTAATATTACTCTAGAGAAAAGAGATTATAGGAATAAACAGCAGTTTTCCTTTCCTTGAGCTGGTCAGAGCACTTCTGTAAAAATCAGTTTAACAATATCAATTTTACAGACTGTTTGGTTAAATACCTCAGTGTATCAGAGCATTGTTAAGGAGTCAGGCTTCACTACAAACGGTGGGACAGGAGTTCAGCAGACCTACCTCTCTGTACACAAGCTGTTGGGACCCCAGCTGACGTTAACCAGAGGTCCCAGTGAACACCCAACTAGATGAAAGGAGAAGACAAAAATCCTGATTTTCAGTATCGTTCTACAAGTTTAGCTCCAGACCACAGCCAATATTGAAAAGATTTCTATATTCCTGCCAAGCTAAAGTTACTCATATTCAGCAAGACCACAAGGTAACGCTACTGCATGTTGCACAAGAAGAAAGTTCTTCAAGACCTATGTTAGAACATGAGAAAAGATGGGACAACAGCATTGCTCCAATGAAATAAAGATATATCATAGAATTATAGAATGGTTTGGATTGGAAGGGACCTTAAAGATCATCCCGTCCCAACCCCCCTGCCATCAGCAGGGACACCTTCCACTAGACCAGGCTGCTCAAAGCCTCATCCAACCTGGCCTTCAACACTTCCAGGGAGGGGGCATCTACAGCTTCAGTGTCTCACCACCCTCACAGTGAAGAACTTCTTCCTAATATCTCATCTAAACCTCCCCTCTTTCAGCTTAAACCCATTTCCCCTTGTCTTGTCATTAACTGCCCTTATGAAAAGTCCCTCCCCACCTCCCTGGAGCCCCTTCAGGTACTGGGAGGCCGCTATAAGATCTCCCCAGAGCCTTCTCTTCTCCAGGCTGAACAGCCCCAACTCTCTCAGCCTGTCCTCACAGCAGAGCTGCTCCAGCCCTTGCATCATCCTGGTGGCCTCCTCTGGACTTGTTCTAACTGGTCCATGTCTCTCTTGTGTTGGGGGCTCCAGAACTGGACGCAGTATTCCAGGTGGGGCCTTATGAGAGCAGAGTAGAGGGGGAGAATCACCTCCCTCGACCTGTTGGACACACTTCTCTTGATGCAGCTCAGAATATGGTTGGCTTCATCTCT
Organism: Antrostomus carolinensis; assembly: GCF_000700745.2. Classification (NCBI taxonomy): domain Eukaryota; kingdom Metazoa; phylum Chordata; class Aves; order Caprimulgiformes; family Caprimulgidae; genus Antrostomus; species Antrostomus carolinensis. The sequence continues at coordinate 9,995 of NW_010312601.1, forward strand.
ATAGTTCTATCTACCATCCAATCCCGTTATTATTATTATTATTATTGAACTATTGAATTATTATTATTGAACTCCAGCCAGTTCAATTCAGCCTCAGAAATATGCCTTGGTTTTAATGCCTGTGAAACTCTTATTTCTAACACAAACTCTGCCCAACATATACCATAAAGTTACGTATACCATTCTAGACAATAAAACAACACATTCTAGAGAACAGAAATGAGAACCTACCTGATTTCCACTTGTGAAATGAAATTTAAAAAAATCACAAATTACAATGTCAAATCAAGGTTTGCACAGAAAAGATTTGCTAGGAGAAAAGAGTGTTTTGCACGCAACCCTACTTCAAACCTTAAATTCCCCCAAATCTGTTTGAACCTGTGGGATCAGACAAATTAGAAGGTATGAGAGTTTCTTCTGACAAAGAACATTTTCACAAGCTTGACATTCAGTTGGACTTTAAGATTTCAGCTATACACCAGCTGAGTTCACAAACCTGAAAAGCGTGCTTTTTCACCCAACGCTGATGTCTGGAGTGAATTCACTGACATCAGCCATCACTTCTTCACTCCTGGTCATTATCTCAGCACTTTGGGTGGTTTGTTGGTTTGGTTTTCTGTTTGTTTCTTTCTCCCAGCTGCTTGGAAAGAATAAAGCACGCAAAAAAAAAGCAGTCCCCCTGCCCTTTCCTCCAGTCTTAGCTACAACCTTTTCCCAAGTCACAAAGGAGTGAAGTATCACACATGTGCCAGTATAAAGTCAAATTCTGAACTGAAAGAACTTGAAGAAAAGATTAAGTAACTTTGCCCAGTTGTACTGTACCTGGTGTCAGGGTCCAAGCTCTCACGGGAGGGTCCAAGCTCTCTCCATCTCTCTCAAGCACGTCTTTGCTTCCCTTAAACCACAGATACTAAGTTTTCTACAATAACATAACCCTAGAGAGATTGTTTTGCCTTCATTTTCCCAGTAACAAGAAAATGGTGAGCAATGCCCTTCCACCACCAGTGTAGGCCAGTTTAGGACAGTATCACAAACTAATCTGAATCATAGAATCCCAGACTGGTTTGGGTTGGAAGGGACCTTAAAGCTCATCCAGTTCCAACCCCCCTGCCATCAGCAGGGACACCTTCCACTAGACCAGGTTGCTCAAAGCCTCATCCAACCTGCACCTCGATTGAACAAAACCACACACAGAGTCAACCACTGGTTTATTTTGGCAGGGTCTAATGTGTGAGATTTATAGCGCTGGTACTTGTCTGATAACATCTTTGTCTCATGTTTGGATCAGCTTTTTTTTGTTACTACGCAATCCTTGAAATTATAAACAATACAATCTCCTTGAATGCACCAGGAATGATGGCAAATGCTACTGGCCAGATACCAGCAGCTCCCAGTTCTGCTACACCACGTCCAGGGAACTGCAACAACAAATGCCTCATATTGAATACATTCAGTTTAAAAATCAGTTGTGAAGAACAAACAATCTGTCTTCATACCCCAACACAAGAGAGACATGGAGCTTCTAGAACAAGTCCAGAGGAGGCCACCAGGATGACGCGAGGGCTGGAGCAGCTCTGCTGTGAGGACAGGCTGAGAGAGTTGGGGCTGTTCAGCCTGGAGAAGAGAAGGCTCCAGGGAGACCTTCTAGTGGCCTCCCAGTACCTGAAGGGGCTCCAGGAAGGCTGGGGAAGGACTTCGGCCAAGGGCAGGGAGTGACAGAACTTGATGGGGTAATGGCTTGAAACTGGAAGAGGGGAGATGGAGATGAGATGTGAGAAAGAAATTCTTGTCTGTGAGGGTGGTGAGACAGTGTCCCAGGTTGGCCAGAGAAGCTGTGGCTGCTCCTCCCTGGAAGTGTTGAAGGCCAGGTTGGGTGAGGCTTTGAGCAACCTGGTCTAGTGGAAGGTGTCCCTGCTGCTGGCAGGGGGGTTGGGACTGGATGAGTCATTTGTTTGGTTTGAATGCTTTAAAGGAACTAGGCTTAATAAATTCCTGACCCATCCGATCTGACCTAGTGTAAGATGGCATCGACTTCCAATCGACACACTAATCCAGAGCGCTGAAAACAGCAAAAAGCAAATCTCAATTTTTCCCTCGCTGAGAATTATTACCCACACGCAGAACCTGGCACAATTTCTTATTTGAACAGCCTCGCTCAACCTTCTGTCGCATTGTGAGAGAAAAGTGATTTGCCCTCATTTCGAAGGGAGGGACAAGGCAAACATAAAAAGTTCCCTTTCTCAGGTTGACAAAAGCTGTGTTGACATACATGCCCTATCTTCAACTACACAACCCAAACGCTGCGCTGTTTTCTTCCTCTTAAGGCTCAAATTTCTGGAGCAGAAGCTCATAGCTTCCATGTCTGTAGACACAACTTGGCATTAAGCATTAATAATTAAATACAATAATATTTAAATTAAAGTATTTGAAAATAATTATTAAATTAATAATAATTAA
>NW_010312602.1:0-3333 GCF_000700745.2 Antrostomus carolinensis
CCGGGCGGCGGTTGTAGCAGTGAGGGGGGGTTTGGGTCAGCGGGGAGGGGGTGTCTGGTGTTCTCACACACCCCGGGGCTTTGGGCGAAGGGTTGGGCCCTTGAACCCCGTATTTGGCGTTATTCCTGTTTTGGTTTGTGTTTGGGGTTTTTTATTTGGGGATTTTTGGGGTGTTTTTTTTAGTTTTTTGGGTTTTTTTTTGTTTTTTTTAAGGGTGTCTGCTCTGGGCGGTGTTTATATCCGTATTTGTTTTTATTTGAGAAGCTGTTACATTGGTGTGTGTCTGTTTTTCTAAACAAGGATTATGGGTATCTGCACTTTTGTGAAGCCACAGAGAAGGGTCACCAGGATGATGCGAGGGCTGGAGCAGCTCTGCTGTGAGGACAGGCTGAGAGAGTTGGGGCTGTTCAGCCTGGAGAAGAGAAGGCTCCGGGGAGACCTTCTAGTGGCCTCCCAGTACCTGAAGGGGCTCCAGGAAGGCTGGGGAGGGACTTTGGCCAAGGGCAGGGAGTGACAGAACAAGGGGTGATGGCTTGAAAGTGTCAGAGGGGAGATGGAGCTGAGATGTGAGGAAGAAATTGTTTGGTGTGAGGGTGGTGAGCCAGTGTCCCAGGTTGGGCAGAGAAGCTGTGGCTGCTCCTCCCTGGAAGTGTTGAAGGCCAGGCTGGATGAGGCTTTGAGCAACCTGGTCTAGTGGAAGGTGCCCCTGCTGCTGGCAGGGGGGTTGGAACTGGATGAGCTTTAAGGTCCCTTCAACCCAAACCAGTCTGGGATTTGGAGTAATTGGCAGCCAGGTGAAGAGTGAGGTAGTTCCTGTGCTGCCAAAGGGTGTAAACAAGCTTTTTATTCTTAGGGCGTGTGGCCTTCTCAAATAACCCTGCACAGCAAGACAGCTGGAGTTGCCTCTGTGCTGAAGCCATAGAGTTTGTTGCCATTTAACAGTGTTTTAATATAGTGTGGGATGAGTGTCTTACTGCATCTTAGATGTGTAGATTTGGCTTTGAAATGCTCAAAACGTGAGGCTGTGTATAGCAGACAACAGTTTGTTCTTCCTTAGTTGGTACTACTGTTGGTAAATATCACTCTTCCTAGGTTTTAATCCTGTTGTGTGTTCCTTGTTCAGGATGTTTGTACTGACAGTGTCCTGAAGCCTTTGCTTTCGTGGCAGCTGTGTGATGCAGAATTTCACCTGTTTGTGGAAATGACCTGAACTGAAATATTTTGTCTTAAGAGTTGAGTTGAGGTAGTTTCTCTTAATTCTTTTAACCTCTGCATGTTGTAAACTGCACCACGTGGAGGAAAGACATTGAAGTCGTGGCTGTCAAAGCCCTCTGAAAATAAAATAATGAATTAATTGCCCAGTGTTCTGTAAAACAAGGGTTAGATCTAAGAGTCAGCTACAGCTGTGACTCCTGAACTCAAGGCAAGTAGAGACTGGAGGGAAAAAACAATCCCAGAAGAGTAAACGTGTCATTGTTTCTGTTTCGATTCAGCCCCAGAACATGTGCAAGGCAGTAAAATCTGCAGGCTGCTGCTGCTGAAGAGAATCAGTTCCCTGCAGGAAGGTAGAGTGAGTCACAGGTGACACTGGTGGTTCATTAATGACGTGTGTACAGTGACTCCAGCAGCCGCTGCCTTTGGATGTCCCTTCCAGGTGTAATTCACTGTGAAACAATTCACCGGCCGTGTCACGTGTGAGAATCCAGAATCCTTCAGTGTTACACATGACCCATTCCTGGTATTTTTGTCATTATTATTATGCTCAACTGTGTTTACGTGCAGGGGTGTTTAAGGATGCAGTTTGGGGCCCAGTCATGTTAAGAATTTTTCCATTCCCATGCCTCAGAAACAGCCATAATCCTTTGAAAAACTGAAATTCTCATCAGCTGGGAGAAAGGCTGGCTCAGCTGTGGAGCTGCCAAGTAGTGGAACGGAGCCCAGGGCTTCCTGAAAATAGTACCCTCAGAGTTAAGCTTGTCCAGCACCAGTAACACCAGACTAATTCAGACACTTTGAACTGGCAAAACCATTGACTCTGGACCTGGTGAAGATCATAGAATTGTGCTGGCTGGAAAAAGACTTTTAAGATCATTGAGTCCAACTGTAAGCCTAACATTGATGAGGCCACCACTAAAGCATGTCCCTAAGCACCACATCTACACATCTTTTAAATCCCTCCAGGGATGGTGACTCCACCACTGCCCTGGGCAGCCTGTTCCAAGGCTTCACAACCCTTTCAGTGAAGAAATTTTTCCTGATCCCCAACCTAAACCTCCCCTGGGGCAACTTGAGGCCATTTCCTCTTGTCCTGTCCCTTGTTCCTTGGTTGAACAGACCCACCCCCACCTCTCTCCACCCTCCTCCAAGGGACTTGGATGGAGCCAGAAGGTCTCCCCTCAGCCTCCTTGGCTGATGAGGTTGTGTGTCAGTGTGCTTCTCCCTGGGTGGCATGCAGTTACTCCAGAGTTGTTTCCTGAAAAATAATCAAAGCTTGAGGTGCCATTCACTCACTGGTGTGCTAGGAGAAGACAGTGGTTAGGGACAGGAGAAGGAGCACAGGCTGAGGAGCACAGACTGTCTTTGACTCAATGGCTGAACCCTCAGAAGAGAGAACATCAGGTTTTGCTTTCATGCCAGTTCAGACCCTGGCATCTCTCATGTTCTCTCAGACTCAATCCCTGTTAATGATTATGGCGTTTTTTGCCTTGGAAAGTGAGAACTGAAAGGCACTTCATAAATTTTAAAAACAACTATTTTATCTTCACTGTGAGGGTGGTGAGACAGTGTCCCAGGTTGGCCAGAGAAGCTGTGGCTGCTCCTCCCTGGAAGTGTTCTCGGCCAGGTTGGATGAGGCTTTGAGCAACCTGGTCTAGTGGAAGGTGTCCCTGCTGCTGGCAGGGGGGTTGGAACTGGATGAGCTTTAAGGTCCCTTCCAACCCAAACCAGTCTGGGATTCTATGTAACAGTAAAGTTTGGGAGGAGTACAGGATGCTGCTGAAAGATAAAGGTAGTTTCTTCTGTACAAGGACTGCAAGAGGGAACTTTGAGACTGTAGTGGAGAAAGGACCAGCAGGTGTTTGTAAAGTATATGGATCAGTACGCTGGCAAAAATATGGTCTTGTGATACAGTATCCTGTGGAAATGACTTCGAGTTAATTGTCAGGAAATGTTTATTATAACGAGAATTCCTAGTTTAAAGAATTGTGCTGATCTATTTTTAACCTCTCACCTGTCGCTTTAGCTACCCATGGAATGTGTCAGAAGTATTTTGTGATCAGGAGTGTTTACAACTTGTAATTGTCTTGGTTTTTGCTAGATTAGGGTTAATTTTCC
>NW_010312603.1:0-3430 GCF_000700745.2 Antrostomus carolinensis
ATTTTTCTCTCCCTTGCCCAGTTGAGGAGGGATAGTAACAGAGTGGGTTTTGGTGGGCATCTGGCATCCAGCCAGGGTCAACCCACCACATTGGTGTCCTGGGTAAATGCAGAAGTAACCAAGTTCATGCGTCTGAGCTGAAACTAACTAGAGGTAGAAAAATTCAACAAACAGGAAAAATATTAAAATGTGTGTTAATCCATTTTAAAACATAGCATGTTTTCCACCTGCTTAACTTCTTTTTGCTGCTAGTCAACTAGTGTCAATCATTACTCAAGTAAGTGGCTTTTTGAATTAACTTCTAAAGAAACAACCCCTACATTTTTACAATCTCTCCCACCAAAAGATGAGGATGCTTCCACTTTTGCAAGTGATTGCAAGTGGCATCATCTAAAGATGAGTTCAACCATGAAAACCAGCCAGTAACCCACTGGATCACAAATCCAAATGGGAAACTCAAGCTGCTCTCCTGAACTGACTCCTGGCTCTTTGGAAGAACCACCCAAGCAAGGCAGCAGAAGGAGAATGATTATAAGCAACTGCACATCACTTTGCATCCATTGGCATGCTAATTTCTGGACAGAATAGGAAATTATGGCCAATGCCAATCACTGTACTTAGTTCTACTGCACAGATTGACGTTGATGGAATTGTATCACATGGCATCCAGATCACCAAATGCATTCCTTTTCATGGAGAAGTGAATGAGAAAATACTGCTAATTGAGACACAGGAGCACCTTATGGCAGACTAACACTTGGTATTAACAGCTCTTTGATGTTTATATAATGTATTTCTTCAAGAATAGGCAAGTTCATTCTTTCATTAAGAGTAACACTTTGAACTTAAAATAATTCCTTTCATCAGAAGACTGTGGAACATTTGACAAAGATGGTGAAGTATTATTAGTATAGTTTTATACAGGGAGAAACTGAGGCCAAGGGAGATTAAGGGAGTTACTTCAATTTTTCTCAGACAGCTAGGAACACACCTCATTTATCCTGATTCCAAAACTGGGCTTCAAACTAACAGACTGTGCTGGTATAAAAAAATTCCAACCAAAACACACTACTGTTTGACGCTGGCTTTGAAAGTTCTTTGCAGAGGTCTGGAGAAAAGTGGGTCTAAATACAAAAGGCAAATCTACAGGATCCTGAATCCATCTAATCAAACTTATAAACTGGTGAACATTTTCAAACTTTTTCTCCTCTTTTTAAAACTCAGAGGTTAAGACCCCTTCTTCACATCTGTGCCAGAAGGTATTTTGCCCATGGATACGATTAATAGGTATGTATTTAGGAACAGAGACACAGCCTGCAATGTGGACTATTAAAGGACTGCGATGCTTTATAGATGTGTTACATTCACATGCAAAATAATAAAAGAAGCAGAACTGTTCAAGCAATGTGCACAGCAGATCTTGGGAAAAGAAATGGATCCAAATCTCAGGTTGTTCTTGTTTCAGCTCTGAAAGATGATACACGTGTTCTCTTTTCTTTTAAATTTTAAGGAAAATTAATCCTGAGTACTTGTTACAAAGGATGAAGGAGGGACAGTGAACAAAAAGAGGAAACCCTCCCTAAAGCAGTTCAGTTCTTGCTCTTTTAAATCCTTTCCATTCACACAAAACTGCTATTTTGGTGGCCCAGGTCACAGAACAAAATCCCAGGGTTTTGAGAGCACTTGGACACAGGGAGGGAGGGAGGGAGAGAGGGAGGGAGGGAGGGAGAAGAAAGGTGGTAAAATGGGGATGCTGGCAAAGATGAGGGCAATCAAATCTCATGCTTTATACTGTAGAAGAGGAAGGAGCAGCTGTGAATACAGCTTTACACTTCTGAAACTTCCATCAGAAGAACTTACTCTTAAGCATCAAGTTAAGATCACTACAACTGCAAAGATATAAAAGGTCCACTTCTATGGGAAAAAAAATGTTCTATCCTCCTCCTCACTCCACTTGCCTACCCCCTTTTTTTTTAATATCAATTGCATTAAACCCAGAATATTTTCTATATTTTTTAAAGTTAATGTCTCCCATATTTTCTTTACTTTGCACAATTAACTTTAAGATAACCACAATATTTCTGAGTTGAAGCACAGCCTGCAGTCCAGTGTCAACTATAGGTATTAGAGCACCTCTGTTATTCTTACTGAAAGGATCATATACAGTCTTACTCTAAATATGATGTCCTTCACACATCTCTTATACTGCACTGACATATTTCAGTTGCAGCTTGAGAAAACCTGATATAAAGGTAAAGACCAACAGCAGATCAGAACTGTGGTTTCCTCTTATAGCTTGGGCACCTTTCAAAGGAAGGTTTTGGGAAGAGTACAAGAAAAAGAAGGAATCACTCGTATAAATTATAAATTATAAATAATAAATTGTTCGGAATTCAGGATATTTCTCAGCAGCTCCTATTTTCCCTTGTCTATATTCCTTAAAGAGCATGTATGAAGACTGCAGCTGCAGACTCCTTTATCTCCCTAGCCAAAACTCTCAGGAATAATATCCCATCTACTTCAGGCTATAAATAAATGAATGCCTCAATTCAAATAGAGACATCATAAAGTGGGTGGGGGTAAAAAAACCCTCAAACTCAAAAACCGGAAAAGTCACTTTATTTTCACAACAGTCTTGTTTCAGTCCAGTTCATTCTTATTCATACCCATTGCTTTTCTATAAATATTTGTCTTGCATTTGTCAAGACTTATATTTAAAAAATTAAATTCTATTTGGGGTTTTACAGTACAGGAGGCTATTATATATACATTATCCTTATGTGCATGATTGGGGAGAATAGATGATTTGTGAAGTTATCTATTATGGGGAATAATCAAGATTAATGAGCCCTATGGCAGTTGCTGAATGCCTCCAGAGATTTATTACTCAGGTTGTTCGTTTTTCTTGTTATGTTGGTGCTGTCAAGAGTCCTATAACAAATGCAAACACAGACGTGTATTAATTGCAAATGTGGAACAACGCTACTGTGATGTTGCTAAATACTTACAACTCTGCTGTTTGTAGAGCATCTTCACTGGCTGTAAGATTTCTTATCTGCCAGGTTGCTGATAAAGTTTCTATTTTGGTATATAAAGCAATTTTTTTAAATGCTTGAAAAGATAGGGGGCTGGGATTAAAAAGGACAGGGAATTCTGTTTTCATTTTACTCTTAACAATGCAAGCTCTGGGCAGAACTGAGTAACAGAGTCCTGGGCTTTTCCTGAAAGGCTGTGCAGCCAACTTTGGAAGACAAGATGTAATCACAGTTACCTTTCAAAACAAGACTTTAAAAACTCCAGTAATTGTTGCATAAAATAGGTCCTTTAAGAAACATGTGAGCTCGGTTGTACTTCCAAACCTGTCTACAGATGCCATTATAACACATATCTGTCAAGATGCTAATGTTGTTTTCACTAGCTGACATTCCTG
>NW_010312603.1:3440-11762 GCF_000700745.2 Antrostomus carolinensis
AGCAAACTCCATAGTAACAACACGAGGATCACTGTGACCCCTGAGCCTATTAAGTTATTTACTAAAAGCTCAGTGTGTTCTGGGAAGTTTAGGTAGCTACACTTCTCTGAATGTCAAAATGTTCAAGAAGAGCACTCTGTTTATCTTAAGCAATCTTTTTTCCTGTATTGTATCTCTTCATCAATGCCATTGAGCTGAATACCCATCAGGAGTTGCCATGCTTAACATACACCATTCATCCTGAATGGACAAAATGAAAATATTTCAACAATCAAAAAAAGGCCACTGAAAAAAAAAAAGGGAGGAATGGGGGGGGAAAGGATCAAAGGATCAATGCAAAGGATCAATGTTACCTTAAATATTCCCTGTGCTGAATCTTGAATTGAAGCAATGCAATACTGACCTAAATTAATGACAAAGTAGTTCATGGATGCTAATGAAATACACAGTAGCTCGGTGTCACGACATCTGTAGCTTTACTGTTGGAGGAAGCAGTCACTCTGCCAGTTTTCTTCTTTGTTAATGCTGATGTGGACAGACACCTTATCCCTTCCAACCTTCTGACACTGGATTTGCACAAGGGCCTGTTCTCAACCACAGACATTCACAGGTCTCTCCTGTGCTCTCTGGTGTGAGTTCAAACCAAAAGGTGTAAGAGTTTTCATGTTTACACATTCATACATAAAACCACATTTCTACCTCCCAGGCAGATGTTTTTCTGATTCACCACGCTGGCATACACACAGAATGTGTGGGATGATGCTAATAGCTCAGCACTATTAATGTACAGGAGGGTATAATAATGTACCAGCAAACAGTGACATCATGAAAATATATCCAGCTCTTCTCTCTCAAAATAGCACAGTATGTGAGGACCTGGAAGGACCCACTGAATTCTTCCCTTGTGGAAGATAAATCCAACCAAAGCTATTTAAGACAAACATGTAGGTGCAACTTCAGGTTTAGAAGTCACCACGTTACAGTTTGAAATCATCTGGAGGATCCTAAAGGAAAAAAAAAAGAAATCCCTGTGCATTTTCCCTATTATATCGTTTATTTTGACTATATACCTCATTTTCACTATTGTTTATTTTTACTTATGCATTTTCAACAGGCTTCTGTGGAAGACCAGCTACTAGGTTAGGTGGGTATTTAGCTTGGTCCCATAAAGCTGCTCAGATGCTTTTCATAGCTAGTACAGAAGTTTAAATAAATTTTAAAAAAGATTTAATGCTCTTATTTTTAGACATATCTGAAGTTAAAAGGGAGCATAGTCTAACTACTAAACACTGATCCAGGGACAGAAGTTCCCTGTCTCTCACCTGGAAAATAATTTCCCATAAAGCCTCAAATCCTCCCTTTTCTCTATTCCCCACTCCTTACTTTCATAACTCTCCAGATTCAGAAGATAAACTTTTTTTTTGGATGAGAAGTTGTTCTGGTTTTGTGAAATCCACAGGTATGCTTTGGAGGCACTGTGAGTAGTATTAGCAGTAGTAACAAACAACCAAAACAGAGAAATGTCACAAGTCCTTTGAAAGGACGCGAAAGGATAGTTATTTTCATTAAATAACTACATGCACTCGTTTTTCTTCTGATCAGAAATAAAATACAGCAGAAGTTTGTTTCATCTGGGTCTGCAGTTAGTACCTAAGTAATCTGCCATGCTGGGGGAACAGGGTCATGTAAGATTTAGAAATACAAATCAGAGAGTCATCCCAAAGCAGTAATCTGCTTTTATTTCTCTCTCAACATTATGGAAAAAATGCAAAAACCTGGAGATATACAGCAAGGAAATAATAGTATAGTCCCAAATGTTTTTAGAAAATCAACCCAAATAGATGTGTATTTATTGTCAGACTTTAAAAAAAGAAAAAAGAAAAGAAAATGTGTTATTAGATAGCTAGAAAACACCGATGCAATTCCTTGCCTTTGGCTGCTACTCTGCCTTACAATGAAACAAGTTTTTGTATACTTGCTACCCAGACTGATAGGTACTCTCTGAACAACAAACTATTTCCCCATTTCCTTAAGTGTTAACCATTTGTAGCAGTAATTTGTATAACTTCAGGCAGTACGTTACCATGAGACAGCTATTGGAGAGCAAATTCAAACATATGCAAAAATTGAGACAACCTTTCTTATTTTCGCATACGTAAGTGCTAGCAATCGAGGGGGAAAACCTGTTATATCTGGTTAGAAAACCTGGAGCAAAACAAGTCTCACTGCATCTATTAGCAGACTGCCAATGGATTATGGATGCTCAAAAGACTAAGGCAATGCCTGCAACTTCAGTCATGAGACAGGCAATGCAGAACAGCTTCCCTAAGTTAAAGGAGGGTTAGAATCCCTTAAATTCACACATATGACCAATCAGCAGAGACTGGATTACTTTTCTTTAAAATATCTTCTTCCAAAGACTTTTCAAAGAGTGAACAATTCCAGACCAAGCTTCATTAATAAAATGGTATGGGAACATCTACCAATTTAAGAGCTTGGCCCTGTCTTCTCCGTAGCCTTCCATAAGCATGTGAAGGTTCCTCTGAAGCCTTCTCCAGGCTGAATGAGACCAGGTCCCTTGCATGGCACAGTGGTGGGAAGACAACAAGCAACATATATAAGTTAGAAGAAGAGTATCGTACTGGATAGAAGGAGAAATATTATCCCCATGAGGACAGTCAACCATTGTCCACAGGTTGCCCAGAAACACTATGCAATCTCCATCTTGGGAGGTTTTCAAGACTAAACTGTATCAAGCCCTGAGCAACCTTATCTGACCTCACAGATGATCGAGCTCTGAGTTGGAGGTCGGACTACAAACATCATGAGGGACCTTCCAACCTGAGTTATCACATGATCCTATTACTACCAGCAGCAGGAGCACTTAGTAATACTTTATAAAAATGAGAAGTGACAATGGAAAGTCATCACATCATGAAGGGATGAAACTGAAATATCAGTGTATGAAAAAAGAAAAGTGAATTCTTCTTCCAGGAGTAGCATAACCTTATCTCATGCACCACAGCAGCAGCTCAGACTTACGTGAAAGGATAGAGAGTATCAAAGTATTTTGGTTTTGATAAATTATAAGCCACCTACTAGCAAAGAACAACTTTCTAGCAGAGGTTAAACATCATCAGATCATCTGAAATTTCATTCAAAAAACCTATCCCACTTTGCTACAAATGGAGATTTGCAGCAATTGGGGATTGAGATTTTTTACTCTCTGCATATGACAATGTACTGGATGTTGGGATAAGTGATGGATATTTTATAATGCCTGATAACCTAGGCATACTTGAAAGTAGATACTTGATTTCTCTTTATCTTAAAACAGGAAAGAAAGCTCTATGTAGGTTATATCAAATGCAATCTCAGCTTGCACTTGAAACATGGGAAAGTTATTCTTGTATTTTCTAGAAGAGCTGATATTATATATACATGACAAAACTGTAAAAGAGGAAACTAAAACAAGGTGACATACATTTGAAGACAAAAGCTCCTACACAGTAGCACCCTCCATTCTCTGAGATATGTAATTAAACATGCAGGTATAAAAGTAGCAGTAATCCAGAATATCACATCACAGTAGTTGGAGTTACAGAAAACGTTCAGCAGCCCCTAAGGCAGTGCTGGTACAGTAATTTGGTATTCAGGCTAGGATCTGTGAGCACCAATGGAGTCAACCTTTCACAGACCCTTTAGTTCTGCTTCTAGAGGAGAAGTTACTGCGGACAAAGGTAAAAAAAACCACCAACCCCAAGAGTTAATGCTAAATGTGTAGTTTTGAACCACTTCCTGCCCAAACAACTTGAAACACAGAGATTAAATTATAAACAACCTGAGACAAAAGCTACTAACTTGTAGCTTTTGGCCAGTTTGATTCCAAAGGTTCAAATCCACATTTTAAGCACCACAAAAACCAGGTAAGATGATCAGACACCACCAGACTATCTATATAATGATGTCATTCAAAGTCCAAGAACTATCAGTGAATAGCTCAACCATCTCCAAGCTATCTGAGTCAACACAGTAAAAAAGAAGTATTTTTTTTATATCTTCAATGATATTTTCCCAAAATCTAATCAATGTGATGCGCTCCATCTTTTTTACTGTCTTAATACCTCCCTACAATTTAAACCCTAGTATGGGGCCACACAGCTGGCAAGACAGACAAAGGAAAATGTAAAACACATGGTACTCGAAGCACATGGCACTAGAAGATCCATACATGTCAGAAAGGAGTTTGGTGTGATTCCAGAGAAAGACAACTGGATAATACAAAGATGTGGCACATTCAGAAAGGCTTCATTTCATATAAAGCTCTGAAGTTCAGAAATTTGTCATTTGTTATGGTGTTTGTAAGATTAACCAGCCGTCAATTCTGTAGGCTAGCTAACTGCTGACTGTTTAACGATGCCTAATAAAGTAATACATGTATGTGTGTGTGTATGCGTGTATATATATATATATATACATAATTTTACAGGATAATGCAATTAACAAAAATGAGCAGCTGAAGATGGGAGAATAGCAAGCCAGCAGATGCAGAGGGACTATACAGAGAGCCCTAACTGCTTGCAGATATTCAAATCATAAATAAAGGTCCCCCACTGCTGCTGTGCACATTAAAATGGGTATTTCAAAGATTGACTGGAAATACTTAACTGCTTTCCAGAGATGTCTAAGAGTAACACTGAAAAGCATTACTGCACAAAGAAATACAGCTTGTAAGACATCTAGTGCTAATTTATTTTTCTGTGCTACACTATCAGACTGGATATGTCCACATATGTATCTGTGCTTTACTTTCAGGCTATACATTTGCAGTTTTTAGCGTAAACACCACACTGATCAGAATACCAACTTGTCTTTTAACTTTGCCTTCTTTTTCCAGGCATTTTGATCACAGAAGTAGTAAGGGTCATGATTCCACTGAGAGACATAACCTATATTTCACAGATGGGAAAATTGAGGCACTAGCGCTCAGACTGATTTCACTGAGCTACAGAAACCTCGGTAAGTACCACATTAGTAACTCAGCCATCCTCCCTCCTTCTACAGTCAATAATGAGAAACAAGGGGACCAGACTGCCCTGCCAAAGATGCCTACCTCTCCCTTGACATTAGCAGGATTTCAGGATAAACAGGCTTCTTTCAGGCTCTGTGAGGTGTGGAGAGCATTAACCCTATTTTATGTACTTGGTGCACACAGATGTCTCTAGGGAGAGCAGCAGCAGCATCCAGATACTTCTTCTATCTACCTACCTAAAATCTGACTCAGCCCCTGCAGGACTTTCTCCACTGCCATAAACTAGGAGAAAAAGACTTAATTATTAAATCTGTAAACACACTCCATAAGATAGAAAGTGCTAGGTCATTAGCAGATAAAGGCATAAAAGCAGGACTCAACTCCCAACCTTCAGTTTCAAATGCCAGGTCATGTATTTTTTAAATCCTCTTTATCTTCTATATTCATCTTCACGCCAAATGGTACAGTCTGACTGACATTTTTGACCTTTCATGTATAGGAAGTTATATGGAGAGAAATGATGGGGACAGTCATTAAATTCCCAGTTTTTAAAATTTTTGCTAGAATTGAGATCCAATATTAAGTCAGTTAAATGGGATTGTCAAAAAGAATGAAAAACTAACTAATATCTATTAAAAATCAGGCCTTTTCTTCCACTTGTTGGGAATGAAAATCTTCCTGTCTATTCTTGACCATCAGTTAAAGGTAGGAAACATAATTCTCAATTTTCTTAGCAAAATTTATGATCTCTCTCACACTGTGAACAAAACACATTTCTTCTTTCAGGTGCTTCAATTGGCTAAAGAAGGAAAATTTCTAGAAAATGTCTGCCTATTACTGAAGGAGAAGAAAAAAAAAAACTGTGGGCAAAGAGAAAGAGAGCTTCGTGAAAGTGCTTCAGTCTTTAAATGGCAGTAGAAGAGTCAGAGCGAGAGCTTTGAGCCTGGTGCACACAGGTCAGTCAGCACTTTCAGAACTTGATGAAACTATTTTGGGGGAGCTGAAATAACTGCACAACGATACTGTGCCAGGCACTATCTGTTCCGTTAGATTAAGAGCTGAAAAATGTTTTGATCAAAGTTGTTTCCTCTTTCTATGCTTGCTATAGCTACTGCAACACAGAACGGAAGGGGAAATAGTCCTGGCTTGCTCAAACCTGCAGCACTACAAAGCTGGCTGGAAGCATTAGTAAGTTTTGGTGTTTTGGGGTGCTTTTCTGTTAATTTGTTTTTCTACTTTTAAGTATTAAATACTACCTACACCCACAAGCTTGAATGCAATTCAGCTAAATTATGTGGGGTAATAATATTTGGCTCTTACATGTCTTAAAACTACCACAAAACACACAAGAAAAACCCACAAATGTCAACTGAGTAATTCTCAGAGGACCCTTGGGGCTTTTACCACTGCCCATGGAACATCTCTCCTATGAAGAAAGGCTGAGAGAGTTGGGTTGCTCAGCCTGGAAAAGGGAAGCTCTGGGGAGACCTTATTGTGACCTTTCAATACTTAAAGGGGACCTATAAGAAAGATGGAGACAAACTTTTATCAGGGCCTGTTGTGATAGGACAAGAGGTAATGGTTTTAAGTTAAAAGAGGGTAGATTTATACTAGATATAAGGAAGAAATTATTTACAATGAGGTTAGTGAAACACTGGCACAGGTTGCCCAGAGACGTAGTAGAAGCCTCATCCCTGGAAACATTCAAGGTCAGGTTGGAAGGGGCTCTGAGCAACCTGATGTAGTTGAAGATGTCCCTGCTCACTGCAGGGACTTTGGGCTAGATGACCTTGAAAGGTCCCTTCCAACCCAAACCTTTCTATCATTCTATGATTCTGTAAATAAATTGAGCCATAGACACTCTAAAAAGCCCTAAAGCCTTGTGAAATCTGCAGGTGGAGCTGCAGCTAGGACACACTAGGCTCATTCTCTACCATTCATTATCCCGTAGGCTTCGCATTACAGGCTGTTTCCCAAAAAGTCATCCTCGAAAGCATACATTTCCAAAGCTTTTATTCATTTTTAGGCCTGAATTCTTTGTATACAATGACCAGGGCAAAAGAGAGACTGTTAGACTACCATACGGAGCACTCACTGAAGCAACAATAGAAGTATTCAGAAGTGGGACAACTAGGAGATATGGACCTGGGATGCCACATCCATCCTGGAGCAGAATGGAATAGACCCAAAGTGCTGGAGATACCAGGCCTTGTTTTTAGCACTGCACATAGCAGGGTTATCATGGTCTTCCTCCTCATCCCATCCTTTTAATATATGCAGTTCAACTTATTCAGTACTCTGAACTCTGTGACTTAATTCCTTTTGTCTGTGGTGCCCAACACAATAGGATCTCAATCCCTTGTTGGAGCCCCTTAGAGCTATCATAAAACAACAGCTTTAATCTGTTTTATCCAGTCCTAGTGAATGAAGCTTTAGAGGGTATTTTTTGCCTGCTCTGCCAACTAGATACTTCATAAAGTGAAACAGAATCTCTGCTTCCTTCAGGGCACCTGCTTTCAATTACAGGAAACATACGGCACCTTCAGATTTTTCAGCTTTCAACATCTGTGCTTTGCAGGTACAATTTGTTGCATTCAAATTACCGCTAAACCTGCGGAAAGGTGTCGAGCTTTCGGAGGCATGTTTGAGAAACACCAGAGATGGACAGAAAGTAATGGCATTTGCAATCGCTTTTTAATTACTGATTAATGACTGTTCTGAACCAAGTCCTTTAAGTTGTTTAGAAACCTCATCTTGCTCGTCTTGGCAAATCCATTCAGCCCCAGTTTGATTACAAACATCACCTCTACCCTGTAGTATGTGAGCATACTGACATTGCTATCCAGCCAAATAAACCAGTCTCACACCCCCTTCTAAAAGGAAAACAGCCTGTTACAACCAGTCAGTCACAGCTGGTGACCACGCTGGGATGAGACAGTGACAGCTACAGGATTAATTCTATTTTCTGCATTAGGTTAAACATGTCAGTCGGGAGGACACGCATGCACACGGACTTTTACACTCCCACCTCTTCCCAACAGCACTGGTCCATATAAAACACACCAGCTCATCACAGAATCACAGAATGTTAGGGATTGGAAGGGACCTCAAAAGATCATCTAGTCCAATCCCCCTGCAGGAGCAGGAACCTAAATGAGATCACATAGAAAGGCGTCCAGGCAGGTTTTGAATGTCTCCAGAGACATCTGAGCAACCCCTCAGGACTCCTCCAGGCTGGCAGAGTATGACCCAAGTTCCTATTCCTAGAGGGATGTCCAGGCACATTGACA